>NC_091984.1:165112438-165182456 GCF_044704955.1 Pristiophorus japonicus
GCCACACCGCACATCGGCGTCTACCAGCTTGTCCTCCTACGGCGACGCGACTTGGGCCTCCTGGCTGGACCATCTACAGCGGCTGGATGACCCTATGCGACCTGGACCTCCTGCGGTGACTGGGCGGCTGGACCTGCCTATCGGGCCTCCTCCCCCCCCCCCCCCCAAAATCTGGACCTCTCCTTCCCCACTGATGGCCTGGTCTCCTCTCCTCCTCCTCCAGCATCTGGTGAGTACGATGGCTGTGATCCCCCTGTTTCCCCCCCCCATTCTAAACCCCAGTGCACCGCTGGCCTCCCAATGCCTGCCCACAACCAAGCCTTGGACCATCTATCACCAAGGGCGCTACCCAGCGCCGAACCTGCGGCTAACACCTCGCTGGAGGCAATTAGGCCCATATAGCAGTGCCTGGTCTCCACAGTCTTCCTGGACCCCCTTGCCACTGGACCAAGACCTCGCTCAGCTAAACCCGTGTGGTGGCCGGTGTGCAACGACCACCCCACGTTAAAAGAAATCAAGCACAGGCATCTTCCACTCCTCGAACATGAAGTTCAGGACCTGGAACGTCAGGGCCCTCATGGACAACCCCAACAGCGACAGACCGGAACGCCGCACCACCATAGTTGCCTGGGAACTTAGGTGCTTTGATATCGACATCGCAGCCCTAAGCGAGACCTGGCGGGCAGGGGAAGGCCAGCTCAAGGAACAAGGTGGAAGTTACACCTTCTTCTGGAAAGGGAAACCAGAGGCAGAATGCCGCCTCCACGGAGTCGGCTTTGCCATCAAAAACGAGCTTGTCGACCGTCTCAAAGACTTCCCCTGCGGGACTAATGCCTCATGACGCTTTGACTCACCCTATCCCGGAACCAGTGCACCACAGTCATCAGAGCTTATGTCCCAACACTCGATGCAACAGATGAGGCCAAAGAGGGTTTCTACTCCAACCTCGCAAAATCCCTGTCCTGCGTCCCCGCGGGTGACAAACTGATCCTCCTCGGCGACTTCAACGCCAAGGTCGGCAAGGACACAGACCTCTGGGGAGGCATGATTGGCAGAGAGGGGGTAGGGAAAGCCAACTCCAGCGGTACCCTACTCCTGACAAAATGTCTAGAGCATGAACTTGTCATCACCAACACCTTGTTCCGCCAGAAGAATAAATACAAGGCATTGTGGCAACACCCTCGCTCCAAACACTGGCACCTGCTTGACTATGTCATCGTCCGAGCCAGGGATCGCAAGGATGTGCACCATGACAGGAGCTGACGACTGCTGGACGGACCACCGCCTAATCCGATCCATCAGTGACATCAACGTAGCCCCAAAGCGAAGGGGGCAGCAGAAGCAATGTCGTAAAAAAAGTCAATGCCGGGGCACTTAAGGACCCAGCTAAGAGAGCCCCTTACAGTCAGCGCCTCACAGCCAATCTGGTGAGCCTTGATGACCCCGAGATGCAGAATGTCCACAGCGCTTGGTCTGCCCTCCAGGCCTCCACAACTAGTGTCTGCAAGGAGGCGCTCGGTCACTCAACCAGGAAACACCAGGACTAGTTTGATGAGAATGATCAGGAGATTCAAGAACCAATTGATTGCAAGCGCAGGGCATTTCTGAGCCTTAAACAGCAACCCAACTCTGGGTCAGCAAAGCAGCATTACAGACGGCTAAAGGCTAAGGTCCAACAAAAAAACCCAGGACCTAAAGAGCAGGTGGTGGATGGAGAAAGCACAGGAGATACAGCAGCTGGCCAACAGCCATGATGTGCGAGGATTCTTCATCGCAGTCAAGGCCACATACGGACCAAACTCCCAAGGCTCCACCTCACTCCTAGCCAAGAACAGGGAAACACTCATCAAGGACACCGAGGCAGTCAGGGCCCGCTGGAAGGAACACTTCGAAGATCTCCTCAATCGAGACTCTGCCTTTGACTCGAGTGTTCTCGACTCCATTCCACAGCATGCTACCCGCCATCACCTCAGTGAGACCCCAACACTGCACGAGGTAGAAAAGGCCATAAGACAGCTAAAAAACAACAAGGCTATGGGAGCGGATGGAATCCCTGCTGAGGCACTGAAGTATGGCGGAGAGGCACTGTTGGCGCGAATACACAACCTCATCTCTCCTCTGAAGGGAGGAGAGCATGCCGGGGGATCTCAGAGATGCAGTAATCGTGACCACCTCACAGTTGATAAGCTCCCCACTGGAGTGGAACCAGTGGGAAGTTGTTCAACGTTCGGCGTCTCCAGGCCAGGTCCAAGACCACCCCAATCTCTGTCATCGAGCTACAGTACAAGGATGATGCCTGTGTCTGTGCACACACACAGGCTGAACTCCAGGACGTAGTCGACGTATTTACCGAGGCATATGAAAGCATGGGCTTTACGCTAAACATCAGTAAGACAAAGGATCCTCCAATAGCCTGTCCTCACCGCATCCACGGCGCGGCTCTGGACAATGTGGACGACTTCCCCTATCTTGGGAGCCTCCTATCAACAAGAGCACGCATCGACGACGGGATCCAACACTGCCTCCAGTGTACCAGTGCAACCTTCGGCCGCCTGAGGAAAAGAGTGTTTGAAGACCAGTCCCTCAAAACTGTCATCAAGCTCATAGTCTACAGGGCCGTAGTAATACCCACCCTCCTGTATGGCTCAGAGGCATGGAGCATGTACAGTAGACACCTCAAGTTGCTGGTGAAATACCACCGGCGATGTCTCCGCAAGATCCTACAAATCCTCTGGGAGGACAGACACACAAACGTTAGCGTCCTCGTCCAGGCCAACACCCCCAGCATTGAAGCACTGACCACAATTGATCAGCTCCGCTGAGCAGGCCACGTAGTTCGCATGCCAGACACGAGACTCCCAAAACAAGCGCTCTACTCAGAACTCCTTCACGGCAAACGAGCCAAAGGCGGGCAGAGGCAAGGATACCATCAAAGCCTCCCTGATAAAGTGCAACATCCCCACTGACTCCTGGGAATCCTTGGCCATAGACCACCCTAAGTGGAGGAAGTGCATTTGGGAGGGCGCTGAGCTCCTCGAGTATCGTCGCCGAGAGCATGCAGAAACCAAACGCAGGCAGCGGAAGGAGCGTGTGGCAAACCAGACTCCCTGTCCACCCTTTTCCCTCAACGACTATCTGTCCCACCTGTGACAGAGACTGTGGCTCTCGTATTGGACTGTACAGCCACCTAAGAACTCATGCTAAAAGTGGAAGCAAGTCTTCCTCGATTCCGATGGACTGCCTATGATCTATTTAGTGTAGAATTAAGGGGATAACTTGGGCAGGAAATTGAGATTAAAAAGCTAATGAGACGCTTTGATGTACAAATTGATGGAGGAAGTTTGATGGGCCTCTGTTAATGTTGTGAACAAATGCAATATGAACAGAAAGTATGAACAAAAGATGACCATTTTGCAAATGGCATCCATTCCTTCCAATTTAGATTATATTTGCAGTCCTATGTTCCTAACATATTTAACCCTTAGCATGCTGTGTAGTAACCAATGAATAGCAGACTAAGAAATGTGCTGATGAATGTGAAAAGCTACAGTTAAAATTCACAAGAAGGTAAATTTTGTGATTCCAATAGCCTGAAGCAAATTGAAAAAAAAGCCCAGGATATCAATCTACATTATTCAGCCTTGAGTAGTTAATGTATTGAAAATGTAATTTAAAATATTGGGTAGAAGTTCCTTACTTAACGTGTGATAAATGTTTAGAACAATCTACTTTTTTCTTCTCTTAAACTTGTGTTCTTGTGCTACATTCAACTGATACTGGCATGAACCCAATAATACTGGAGCTATAATGTTATGCTGAATATTTTCCTTGAACGCAAGTACTGAGCGACAACTGTATAGAGGTATATAGGACATAGAAGCATACTGTATACAGGACATAGTCGACGTATTTACTGAGACATACGAAGGCATGGGCCTTACACTAAACATCCACCAGCCTGTCCTCAACGCACAGCACTGCCCCCCAGTCATCAAGATCCACGGCGCGGCCAGGACAACGTGGACCATTTCCCATACCTCGGGAGCCTCTTATCAACAAGAGCAGACATTGACGACGAGATTCAACACCGCCTCCAGTGTAGCCTTCGGCTGCCTGAGGAAAAGAGTGTTTGAAGACCAGGCCCTTAAAACTGCCACCAAAGCTCATGGTCTACAGGGCTGTAGTAATACCCGCCCTCCTGTATGGCTCAGAGACATGGACCATGTACAGTAGACACCTCAAGTCGCTGGAGAAATACCACTAATGATGTCTCCGCAAGATCCTACAAATCCCCTGGGAGGACAGATGCACCAACATTCGCGTCCTCGTCCAGGCCAACACCCTCAGCATCGAAGCACTGACCACACTTGATCAGCTCCGCTGGGCAGGCCACATCGTTTGCATGCCAGACACGAGACTCCCAAAGCAAGCGCTCTACTCTGAACTCCTTCATGGCAAAGGAGCCAAAGGTGAGCAGAGGAAACGTTACAGGGACACCCTCAAAGCCTCCCTGAAAAAGTGCAACATCCCCACTGACACCTGGGAGTCCCTGGCCAAACACCACCCTATATGGAGGAAGTGCATCCGGGTCTCCTGAGCACCTTGAGTCTCATCGCCGAGAGCATGCAGAAATCAAGCGCAGGCAGCGGAAGGAGCGTGGGGCAAACCAGTCCCACCCTCCCCTTCCCTCAATGACTGTCCCACCTGTGACTGGGACTGTGGTTCTCGTATTGGACTGTTCAGCCACCTAAGGACTCATTTTAAGAGTGGAAGCAAGTCTTCCTCGATTCCGAGGAACTGCCTATGATGATGTGGTGTATAAGTTAGTAAGCTGAAAGGGTAGATCAGGAGCACTATTTTAGGGTAAGTCATGACGAGGAGGCGTGGGTTTAAACAAGAAAAATGTAGGAGTGTGGCAGGAAACTTTTTTCCCCACAATGATCAACGTCAGGTATGGACTTCCAAGTAGGGTGAACACCCTGGAATCATTAACAAACAGTTGGTGCTGTAATGGGGAGTACTATGGGGTCTTTTTTAGTAGATGCCCTATGATAGTCTTTTGTGTCTTCCTCATCTGACCTACCATTTGCAGAAAGTTGAATGGAAGTCATCATCATCATTATAGGCGGTCCCTCGAAACGAGGATGACTTTGCTTCCACGTCAAAAAAAGGACGAGTTCACAGGTGTTTCAATGAAGGACCTGAGAGTGGAAGTTGCCTGTGCGTGGATTTTTTTAACGTGAGGTGGCCGTTGCACACCAGCCACCACACGGGCTTGACAGAGCTAGGTCTTGGTCCAGTGGCAAGGATTACCCAAAACAACTGGAGACCAGCTCTGCTGCATGGATCTAGAGCGCACACATATTGCAGTGTGGGCTGGTCCGTGCTGCCCCTGGGCCCCGATCACGTCCCTCCACAGTCTCTTGCCGCCCCTTCGCCCCGACCTCTGCGCTCCTGCTGTATCTGCCCACACTCCAATCACTGACCTGGATCTTGATGACGTCACTCTTCATAGCCGTCACCCTCCTGCACCAGCTCGCGCTGCTCCCTGTAGTGGCATGCCTCCACGCTGCCCATGGCCTCCTCTCTCCGCTCCTTTTATGGCCCCGACCTGCTGCTGATGTTCCCTCGCAGGTCGGGGCCTCCACGCTGCCCCCCAATAGAAGTATGGTGCTGATGAAAGACCAGAACTCTGAGAGCGAAACAGCGCAGAAGGAGACCATACGGCCCTCATGCCTGTGCTGGCTCTTTGAAAGAGCGATCCAGTCAGTCCCACTTCCCCTGCTCGTTCCCCATAGCCCTGCAGATGTTTCCATTTCAAGTATATATCCAATTCCCTTTTGAAAGTTATTGCTGAATCTGCTTCCTCCAGTCCTTTTCAGTCAGTGCATTCCAGATCATCGCGATGTAAAAATATTTCTCCTCATCTCTCCCCTGCCCCCCAGTTCTTTTGCCAATTATCTTCAATCTGTGTCCTCTGGCTACTGACTCTTCTGTCAGTGCAAACAGTTTCTCCTTATTTACTCTGTCAAAATCCTTCATAATTTTGAATAACTTTCTTTGCTCTAGGGAGAATAATTCCAGCTTCTCCAGTCTTTCCACATAACTGAAGTCCCTCATCCCTGGTAGTAAATCTCTTCTGTGTCCTTTCCAAGGCCTTGATATCTTTCCTAAAGTATGGTGCCCAGAAATGTTTTTACCCCATTCATGGAACATGGGTGTCACTGGCAAGGCTGGCATTTATTGCCCATCCCTTGAGAAGGTGGTTATGAGCTGCCGCCTTGAATTGTTGTGGTCCATGTAGTGAAGGTACTCCCACAATGCTGCCTATTTCACCAGTCTGTCTCTGTCCTCCTGAAGTCTGCTACTATCCTCCTCACTGTTTACTACATTTCAAAATTTTGTCTCATCTGCAAACTTTGAAATTATGCCCTGTATACTCAAGTCCAGGTTATTAAAATAGATCAAAAAGAGCAATGATACCAACCTCTGGGGAACACCACTGCGTAATTCCTTCCAGTCTTAAAAAAAAAAAATGACCATTCACCACTACTCTCTGCTTTCAGTCCGTTAGCCAATTTTGTTTCTGTCGCTGTCCCTTTAATCCCATGGGTTTCAATTTTGCCAACAAATCTATTATGTGGTATTGTCAAATGCCTTTTGAAAGTCCATGCACACATCAACTGGACTACCCCTCATCAACCCTCTCTGTTACTTCATTAAAGAACTCAATCAAGTTAGTCAAACACTATTTGCCTTAAACAAATCCATGCTGACTTTCATTTATTAGCCTATGTTTTTCAAGTGTCAATTAATTTTGTCCCTGATTATGCTGTCTCAAAGTTTTCACACCACCGACGTTGAGCTGACTATCCTGTAGTTACTGGGAGTTTAAGGACGTGCACATTACCCACGCCATGATAGGAATCGACGACTGCTGGACTGATCACCGCCTCATTCGCTCCATCATTAACATCAATATAGTCCCAAAGCAGCGACGGCAACAGATACAATGCCGCAGAAAAATCAACACCGGGGCACTCGAAGACCCAGTTAAGAAAGCCCTACACAGCCAGCGCTTCACTAGCGACCCTCGATGACCCCAAGATGCAGAGTTCCCACAGTGCCTGGTCTGCCTCAAGGCCTCCATAACCAGCGCCAGTGAAGAGACGCTCGGTCACTCAACCAGGAAATACCAAGACTGGTTTGACAAGAATGACCAGGAGCCAATAAGCCGCAAGCGCAGTGCATTTCTGAACTTAATGCAGCAACCCAATTCAGGAGCAGCAAAGTAGCTCTACAGATGGCTGAAGGCCGAGGTCCAACAAAAAACCTACGACCTAAAGAATAGATGGTGGGTTGAGAAAGCACAGGAGATACAGAAGCTGGCCGATAACCATGCCGTGCGAGGATTCTTCACCGCAGTCAAAGCCACCTATGGTCCAAGGCCCCACCCCACTGCTGGCCAAGAATGGAGAGGCACTCATTAAGGCCACCAAGGCAGTCAGGACCCTCTGGAAGGATCACTTCGAAGATTTTCTTAACCAAGATTCTGCCTTCGACATGAATGTCCTCAACTCCATCCCACAGCTTGCTACCCGCCACCATCTCAGCAAAACCACAGCCCTGCACGAGGTAGAAAAGGCCATCAGTCAGCTCAGGAGCAGATGGAATCCCCGCTGAGGCACTGAAGTATGGTGGAGAAGCATTATTAGCACGAATGCATGACCTCATCTCTCTCATCTGGCAGGAGGAGAGCATGCCGGGAGATCTCAGATGCCGTAACTGTAACCATCTTCAAAAAAGGGGACAAGTCCGACTGCGGCAACTGCAGAGGAATCTCCCTGTTGTCGGCCACTGGGAAAGTCGTCGTAAAAATCCTCCTCAACCGTCTTCTCCCTGTGGCTGAAGAGCTCCTCTCAGAATCACAATGCGGATTCCGTCCACTAAGGGGTACAACGGATATGATCTTCACCACGCGACAACAAGAGAAATGCAGGGAACAGCACCAACCCTTGTACATGGCCGCCTTTGACCTCGTAAAGGCCTTTGCCACTCAACCTTGAGGGACTATGGAGCATCCTCATCCATTTTAGCTGCCCCCAAAAGTTTGTCACCATCCTCCGCCTGCTCCACCACGAAATGCAAACCGTGATCCTGACCAATGGATCCAGCACAGACCCAATCCACATCTGGACCGGGGTCAAGCAGGGCTGTGTCATCGCACCAATGCTCTTCTCGATCTTCCTTGCTGCAATGCTCCATTTCACTCTCAACAAGCTCCCCACTGGAATGGAAGTAAACTTTAGAACCAATGGGAACCTATTCAACCTTTGTCACCTCCAGGCTAGATCCAAGGTCGTCCCATCCTCTGTCATCGAACTACAGTAAACAGACGACGCTTGCGTCTGCGCACATTCAGAGGCCGAACTCCAAGCCATCGTCAACACTTTCACTGAGGCATACGAAAGCATGGGCCTTACACGAAACATCCGTAAGACAAAGGTCCTTCAACCTGACCCCGCCACACAGCATTGCCCCCTGGTAATCAAAATCCACGGCGTGACCTTGGACAACGTGGACCATTTTCCATACCTCGGGAGCTTATTGTCAACAAGGGTAGATATCAATGACTAGGTCCAACACCGCCTCCAGTGTGTCAGCGCAGTCTTCGGTTGCCTGAGGAAGAGTGTGTTTGAAGACTAGGACCTCAAATCTGGCACCAAGCTTATGGTCTACAGGGCAGTAGTGAACCACGCCTTCCTGTATGGCTCAGAGACGTAGACCATATACAGTAGACACCTCAAATCGCTGGAGAAGTACCACCAGCACTGCCTCCGCAAGATCCTGCAAATCCCCTGGAAGGATAGACGCACCAATGTCCATGTTCTCGATCAGGCCAACATCCCCAGCATCGAAGCACTGACCACACTCAACCAGCTCCGTTGGGCGGGCCACATCGTCCACATGCCCGACACGTGACTCCCAAAGCAAGCACTCTATTCTGAACTCCTACATGGCAAGCGATCCCCAGGTGGACAAAGGAAATGTTTCAAGGACATCCTCAAGGCCTCCTTGAAAAAGTGCAACATCCCCACCGACACCTGGGAATCCCTAGGCCAAGACCACCCTAAGTGGAGGAAGAAAATCTGGGAGGGCGCTGAACACCTCGAGACTCGTCGCCGAGAGCATGCGGCAAACCAGACTCCCCACCCACCCTTTCCTTCAACGATTGTCTGTCCCACCTGTGACGGGGACTGTAATTCCCGAATTGGACTGTTCAGTCACCTGAGAACTCACTTCTAGAGTGGAAGCAAGTTTTCCTCGATTTCGAGAAACTGCCTATGATGAAGATGATGAATGAAATGTGAATGTTTGTTTTTAAAAATTCTCCCCTCTACTCTTTCTCGGCCCTGCCTGACTATGTCTATGATTTAGGATTTACACTTCTTGTGGAAAAAAAATAGATGGACTCTCTAAACACCAATAACATTCCTGGAGTCCCGCATAATATGAATTGAATGTGACTTATTCAGTCACGAAGTGAGTGGCCCTGCCTGTGATGTCACTTTTTGATGATGCTCTCTTTTTGCCAGCTATTTCCAAGCTCGATGAGATGGGTCTTTGAGGGGAATGTCCCCGCACTCCGGAGCTGCCATCCAGCCCTTTTGCAAAGCTTATACAGTGAGATTCCTACTTCAAAAGAAATATGCTTCTCTCTCCCCTTGCTGTTTTTGGCATTACAGCATTGCTTGAACCAGCGACCAAGAAAACTAGTGGGCAAGCATGCACTGTTCTAATTTCATTAACTGCAATTCTTAAAATAAGTCTTTGAAACAATATTAATGTTAAAATGGATTTGTGCAGTGAATCTGTGAAGGATTTTCAGATGGGTTAAACAGCTATGTTGTTTCAGGTGATCAACGGGAATAGAGCTGATTTTATCATGATGTATATATTTTTTTGCCAGTAGTGCTTCCATTTATTGAAGCCAGATGAGAAAGGACTAGATAAACAGCATTGCTCCTTTTATTGTGTTGGCATATGTACAATAAATCATGGAATAACTTGGGAAAATCTCTGGAGCAAAAGAATCCAGCTTGGACTGGTTTTCATTTGCAGTGTGTTTTTTCAGAACAAAGAAAATGAATGTGGGAATGTGAACACAGAGCTCCAGGGAAGTTTGACTTTTGGAGAACTATTCCTGGCTTTAAAACTGCAGGGTTGGATATTTTACAAAGAGTGTACACAATGCTTTTGTTTGCATTTAAACACAGGATTGTTCGGAACACATTTATCTTGAAGAAACTCTCCAAGTTGTAGCCTGATTTCTGTAAACAGTGCACTGAAGGATATGGCCAATCTCCCTGCAGGGGTAGCAGCTTATCCGCAGTGTACTATTTAAGGCCTGTGTATTGAATTCTGGGATATGGCAATAGAAATGTAATAATTCTTATGGGAGAATCTTCAACACGTATAACGATGACAGCCACATGCACCTTCCTGCAACAGAATGGCGGAGCTCTATACAACAAATTGTAAATGAATCAGCCAAAATAGGATTAAAAAGCAAGTTGGTGCTTGAAAGAACTACTGATCCAGAAAGTGAGATCTCGCCCTGTTCAGCAAAGCTAACACCTAAAACCTATCTGACCTTAGTTAGCCATGTTACACATCCTGAGAATGTATCTGTTGAAAGCCTCGTCTGGAACCTTTTCAACAGTACACGGGTTGTCCTTTACAGCAGTATTGTCCAATAGAAATTTCTGACTAGACAAAATGGTGACAGCGACACCATTTTGGCCGCATGTGCTAATTTTAGTAGAAAACACCTTACACTCGCGCAATACATGTAAATGTACTTCACGTATATTTACAGAACAAACATCTACCACCGTTCATTAACCAAGAAAGTAAAGCATTTACTGATCAAAAAACATTCATACTCTGCTTTTCACCACACCATTTTACCAACAACCACATAAAAAGATTAAAGTTTGCATTAACACACTGCGAATTGGAATTGAGATCACATGCCCAACAAGGGTGTACCTTACCAATTTTTTATTGAATAAACTGAGTGTTTAATATAAAAACCCTCTGCTTTTGAAGGAAAACAGAGCCATCTACTTCATTTTGCTCCATTCAAGTTTGGTTTGAAAGCTCTTCCTAGATTCCTCATTTGTAATGTTTACTTGCATATTTCTGCAGTGCCTGTTTAAGTCTGTCTTGGCTGCTAAATGTGAAATGTCAGCCCTTTTTTGAGTGTCATTTCTCCAGCAGTTCTTTATTTTGAAAAGTGGTAAGATTATGCAAAACATCTGAAATTTTTTTTTGAAAGTTGAAACCCGAGTCAGCAATTTCTTAATTACCCATGATCAGGTAAATGGAATAGTCATCCCAGAGACAGAGTTTGTACGAAATGTCAGTCACCAGAGTGGTTAAATGAGCAAAGCACAAGGGAGCTGATTTAAATGGGGGAAAGGGAAAGAGAGGAGCAGGATGGGTGCCGAGTTCTTTAAACAACCAATAACTGTGAAACAATCCACTTTTCTGTTGTGTTTTTCCATCTCCATTATTTTATTATTTAGGATGAGGTGGAGGATGAGATAAAGGGTTAACCGTTCCAACTTTAAGTAACTAGATGCGGCCTTTGCTTATAACCAAAATTGTGGCCATTTACTCCCGATAATTGGGATCCTCCGTAGTTAACTGTCTTGAGCCAGCTGTGTCAAGTTGCCTGGACCCATGGGCATTATTTTGTGAGATGATCGTTTTTGATTGTGACTGTTTGGGTTTGCTGCCAGTACAATCACCATCTTTTGGGAAGAGTCCTGCGGCAAACTGGATAACACTACTAAAATTTACTTTGACTTTATTCTTACGGTATCTCCTTGTACAACAGACCAAGAGCAGGAGCAATGACGATCTGTTGGCTGGGGCGCCTGGTGGACTGACAGTGACCAACAGTACCAAAGTGAAGAAGAATGTCTGCCAACCTTCATCAGTAGGGACGGGTTCTGCAGCATCAGGATCGACCACAAGCAGCAATCCCGATAGCAAAGCAAAGAATCCAGCAGGTTTGTTCCTGCTCAGCTATATTTTTCATTTGTATTTTCTGTAACTTTAGTTTTTTGAAGCTTCACTTTACTGTATAGTTTTAAAATTCCAGGAATTTGTTCCTCTTCGTATGGTTGTACACTTTATCATGAGAGTAACTCTCAGGCATGTGGTCTTGCATCCCCATTGTGCTCTGTCCTCTATCTGACTACAAGGTGGCCCATTTCACACATCGCACTGGTCTGTGGTAATCATGGGCCCAAGTTTCAGGCCGTGCCTAGAACGGCGCAGCCCCGACCTGGACGCCCGTTTTTCGCGCCACCAAGTGCGCCTAAAAAAAACTTAACGATTCTCCGGCTCCCTGCAGGTCCTCTGGAGCTGGGCGCGGCGCAGCACGAGCTGTGGGGGGCGGAGCCAGGTCCCTGCGCTGAAAACAGTGCCGGGACCTCTGCACAGGCACGCTACAGTGCAGTAGTTCCAGGCGCCCAAAACTGTGTGGGAGGGGCCCGAAGCACGTAGCCCCTAGCCCTGGCCGAATGGGCTCACTGGGGCTGCGAGGATCAGACTGCACCTCCCTCGCCCAGATCCTGCTTCCTCCCGACCCGACCCGACTCCCGCCCCCTCCCCCCCCCCCCCCCCGCCCCTCGCTCCCGACCCCCCCTCCCCACCCCTGGACCCGCCCCCAGACCCGACCCGACTCGCGCTCCCCCACCCCGCTCCCAGAGCCGACCCCCCCCGGATCGGGCCCGACCGACCCGGCTCGCGTTCGCGCTCCTGGACCCAACCCCGCCCCCTGACCCGACCCGACTCGACTCGCGCTTCCCCCCCCACCCCCCACTCCGAACCCGACCCCCCCCCCCGGACCGGACCCCCGGCCACCTACCTGTAAATCCGGTGCGGGGCCCGGGCCCAGCCCATTCAGCCTCCCTCTCCTTTCTCCCCTTGCTCTTCCCCTCTTCCATCCCTTCTCTCCCTCCCTCCCTTCTCTCCCTCCCTCCCTTCTCTCCCTCCCTCCCTTCTCTCCCTCCCTCCCTTCTCTCCCTCCCTCCCTTCTCTCCCTCCCTCCCTTCTCTCTCTCCCTCCCTCCCTTCTCTCTCTCCCTCCCTCCCTTCTCTCTCCCTCCCTCCCTTCTCTCCCCCCTCCCTCCCTTCCTCCCCTCCCTCTCTTCCTCCCCCCCTCTCCCTCCACCCCTCCACCCCTCCTCCTCACCCCTCCTCCTCCCCCCCTCCACCCCCCACTTCCCCCTCCCCTCGCTGTCAGAAACAGACACTGACAGACAGAGAGTGAGAGACAGACACAGACAGACAGAGATACTGACAGACACACTGGGGGGGGGGGGGGGGGCGCGGCCCAGCACGCTGTTGGAGGGCTCCCGGTGCTGCAGTCGGTAAGTAGAAAATGTTTTATATATTGATTTAAAAACATTTTTTTAACATTTTTTATTAATTTTTTTTGATTGATCTATTGGTTGATTTATTGATGTAGTTATCATTTATTATTGATGATAGCTCTTTATTTGTAAAACTGAAGTGTTTAATGTTTGTAAACTTCCCTTTAAACCGGCTCTCCCCCCCCCCATTCCCTGCGCCTGATTTGTAACCTATGCCTGATTTTCTAAGTGAAGACAAGGTTTTTCTGAGCATACAAAAATCTACACTTACTCCTTTCTAAGTTGGTTTGTAGTAAGCTTTCACTGCCTAAACTTTCAAAACGGGCGTAAGTGGCCGGACACGCCTCCGGTTCTAAACTGAAACTGTTCTAACTGACTAGAACTGGAGCAAACTAAATGCCGACAATTGCAATTTTGAAGATACTCCATTCTAAACCAGTTGCTCCAAAAAAAACAGGAGCAACTCAGGCCGAAACTTGGCCCCCATGTGATTCTTCATGACTGATCACAAGAATTAAGAGTAGGAGTAGGCCATACATTCCCTCGAGCCTGTTTTGCCATTCAATAAAATCATGGCTGATCTACAACCTCCACCACTTTCCTGCCCTATCCCCATATCCCTAGAGTCCAAAAATCTATCTATCTCAACTTTGAGTATACTCAATGGCTGAGCATCCACAGCCCTCTGGGGCAGAGAGTTCCAAAGATTCACAACCCTCTGAGTGAAAATGTTCCTCCACATCTCAATCGTAAAAGGCCGACCCCTTATCCTGAGACTATGCCCCCTAGATCTGAACTCTCCAGCCAAGGGAAACAATCTCTCCACATCTATCCTGTCAATCTCCCTCAGAATCTTATGTTTCAATGAGATCTCCCCTCATTCTTCGAAATTCCAAAGAGTATAGGTCTAATCTACTCAATCTCTCCTCATAGGACAATCCTCCCATCCCAGGGATTAGTCTAGTGAACCTTTGTTGCACCATATTCTTCCTTAGATAAAGAGACTAAAACATAAGAAATAGGAACAGGAGTAGGCCATACGGCCCCTCGAGTCTACTCCACCATTCAATAAGATCATGGACTCAGCTCCACTTCCCTGCCCGCTCCCCATAATCCCTTATCCCCTTATCGTTTAAGAAACTGTCTATTTCTGTCTTAAATTTATTCAATCTCCCAGCTTCCACAGCTCTCTGAGGCAGCGAATTCCACAGATTTACAACCCTCTGAGAAGAAATTTCTCCTCAAGGGCTACCCCTTATTCTAAGATTATCCCCTCTAGTTCTAGTCTCCCCATCGGTGGAAACATCCTTTCTGCATCCACCTTGTCAAGCCCCCTCATAATCTGATACATTTCGATAAGATCACTCTCATTCTTCTGAATTCCAATGAGTGGAGGCCCAACCTATTCAATCTCTCCTCATAAGTCAACCCCCTCATCTCCGGAATCAACCTAGTGAACTTTCTCTGAACTGCCTCCAAAGCAAGTATATCCCTCCTTAAATATGGAAACCAAAACTCTACGCAGTATTCCAGGTGTGGCCTCACCAATACCCTGTATAGCTGTAATAAGACTTCCCTGCTTTTATACTCCATCCCCTTTGCAATAAAGGCCAAGATTCCATTGACTTTCCTGATCACTTGCTGTACCTGCGTATTATCCTTTTGTGTTTCATGCACAAGTATCCCCCAGGTCCTGCTATACTGTAGCACTTTGCAATCTTTCTTCATTTAAATAATAACTTGCTCTTTGATTTTTTTCTGTCAAAGTGCATGACCTCACACTTTCCAACATTATACTCCATCTGCCAAATTTTTGCCCACTCACTTAGCCTGTCTATGTTCTTTTGCAGATTTTTTGTGTCCTCCTCACAGATTGCTTTTCCTCCCATCTTTGTATTGTCAGCAAACTTGGCTATGTTACACTCAGTCCCCCCTTCCAAGTCATTAATATAGATTGTAAATAGTTGGGGTCCCAGCACTGATCCTTGCGGCACCCCACTAGTTACTGATTGCCAACCAGAGAATGAACCATTTATTCCTACTCTCTGTTTTCTGTTAGTTAGCCAATCCTCTATCTATGCAAGTATATTATCCCCAATCCCATGAACTTTTATCTTGTGCAGTAACCTTATGTGGCACCTTGTCAAGTGCCTTCTGGAAGTCCAAATACACCACATCCACCAATTTTCCTTTATCCACCCTGTCCATTACATCCTCAAAGAATTCCAGCAAATTTGTCAAACATGACAAACCCCTTCATAAATCCATGCTGACTCTGCCTGACCAGGTGTGGTCTCACTAAAGCCCTGTACAATTGTAGCAAGATTTCCTTACTCTTATACTCTAACCCCTTAGTATTAAAATTCAGCATGCCTTCTTAATTGCTTGCTGTACCTGTATGCTAACTCTGTGTTTCCTGTATGAGCACAACTAAATCTCTCTGAACACCAACATTTAATAGTTTCACACCATTTAAAAAAAATATTCTGTTTTTCTATTCTTCCTACCAAGTGAATAATCTCTCATTTCCCCATGTTATACTCCATCTGCCATCTTATTGCTCACTCGCTTAACCTGTCGATATCCTTTTGTGGCTCTTTGTGTTCTCCTCACAGCTTACTTTCCCACCTAGCTTAGTATCATCAGCAAACTTGGATACACTGCACTCTGTCCCTTCATGTCAGTCATTAATATAGATTGTAAATAGATGAGGCCCAAACACTGATCCTTGCGGCACCCCACTAATTACAACCTACCACTCTGAAAATGATCTGTTTATTCCTACTCTCTGCTTTCTGCCCATTAACTAATCCTCTATCCATGCTGATGCATTACCTGCAATCCCATAAGCCCTTATCATGTGTAACAACCTTTTATGTGGCACCTTATCAAATGGCTTTTAGAAATCCAAATATACTACATCCACTGGTTCCCCTTTATCTACCCTGCGAGTTACATCCTCAAAAAACTCTAATAAATTTGTCAAATAAGATTATATTTTCATAAGTCCATGTTGACTCTGCCTAATCATATTATGATTTTTCTAAGTGCCTTGTTACCATTTCTTAATAATGGATTCCACTATTTTCCCGATGACTGATGTCAGACTAACTGGCCTGTAGTTCCCTGTTTTCTCTTTCCCACCTTTCTTGAATTGCGGGGTTAGATTAGCTACTTTCCAATCCATTGGGACCTTTCCAGAATCTAGGGAATTTTGGAAGATCACAACCAATGCATCCACTAACTCTACAGCCACCTCTTTTAGAATTCTGGAATGTAATCCATCAGGTCCCGGGGATTTGTTGGCTTTTAGTCCCATTAGTTTCTCTAGTACTTTTTCTCTACTGATATTAATTACTTAAAGTTCCTCACTCTCATTAGCCCCTTGGTTTTTGGTATACATTTTGTGTCTTCGACTGTGAAGATACATACAAAGTATTTATTTAAGATCACTGCCATTTTTTTGTTCCCCAATATAGTTTCTCCTCTCCCAACCTCAAAGGGACCAACGCTTGCTTTTGCTACTCTCTTCCTTTTTACATTCTTGTAGAAGTTCTTGCAATCTGTTCGTTCTTTTTTGCTAATTTACTCTCGTATTCCATTTTCTGTTTTTTGTCATCCTTTACTGGTTTCTAAAGCTCTCTCAATCATCAGGCTTACTACTATTCTTCACAACATTATAAGCCTCTTCTTTTAATCTAATACTATCCTTAACTTCTTTAGTTAGCCTCGGTTGGATCACTTTTCCTACAGAGTTTTATTTCTCAATGGAATGTATATTCGTTGAGAATATTGGAATATTTCTTTAAATGTTTTCCACTGCTTATCTACCGTCATGCCTGTTAATTTAATTTCCCAATCTTCCCTAGCCAACTCGCCCCTCATGCCTACGTAATTGGCTTTAAATTTTTGACATTAGTTTTGGACTTACGAATGGTACTCAGAATTTCACGTTAAGTTTCAATCATATTATGATCACTCTGCTATTATTTGTCAATTAATGTTCTGTCCTATGGCTTAGCTACTGTTAAGGGACCTATCAACTGCTCCCACCACTGTTTTCTGCCCTTTGTTATTTATTATCTCCACCCATACTGACTCTACTTCCTAATTTTCTGAGCTAAGATCGTTTCTCGCTACTGTCATTAAGTCATCCTTAATTATCAACTCCTTCTCTAGCCTGCCTGTTTCTAGAAACGTCAAGTACCCTGGAATATTTAATTCCCAACCTTGGTCACCTTGCAACCATGTCTCTGTAATGGCTATTATATTAAAGCCATTTATCTCGATCTGTGCCACTAATTCATCTATCTTGTTATGGATGCTTCGTGCATTCAGATAAAGGGCCTTGAATTTTAACATTTAACCAGCATTCCCTGCTTTGACCATCAATTAAATTCTAACCATTGAAAGTGAAATATTTTTCTCTTAAACTAATCACAAATTGTTGACTTTAAAACTACACAAAGAAAGATGAGATCCAAGTGTGACAGTATCTAATTACTTGGTAAGAAACATTTTGTCGTTGCTAAGTATATTCAGTTAAAAGGTTTTGTAGGTATTGCGACAAATATCCCTGGTGTTGTGCAGTTTCCAAATGTAATTTTTTTATAACATTGCAAGATTTCAGACTAGAATAATATGTTGTTGAAGAGTTGTAAGGCTGTAATGCAGTTGAGTGCTTCAGGAGAGACATAAATTATGAAAGCAAAGTAAGATTGAATATATGAGAGTCACCCAAACCTTGGAATTGTATTACAGCCTTGAGCTCGCTCCTGCTACAGCTATTATCTTAAATAATTTAAAAAGATTCTATTAACTTCTAAATGGAGCTCTGCTGGTACTTAGTGGTTCAGGGGGTTGGGAGACTGATTGGGACAGAGGCGTTCGGGAGATTGGAGCTCGGCAGGGGAGAGATGGAAAATGGGGCTTGGGTGAGGGGGTAGAGAGGACTGGAGTGGGCATGGAGCCCAGTGTTTCCTGTAGAACCGGGAGCAGCAGCAGCAACATGATGAGTGAGAGTGGCCGTGAGGGAGGAGCAGCCAGTAAAGGGTGAGTGAAACCTGTGGACTTGATTGTGGCTAAATAGTGAAAGATTATTTTCACTGGTGGGGAAGTGCACACCCTGATTTTACATCACAAGCTCCAGTACGTGGAGGAGTGAGATGCAGGAGGGCCAACAGTAGTGTTGTGGAGCTGGGGGGAAGCACTGCTGCACCACCACACTCCACAGAAGGCAAAGTAAAAAGAAAACTTCCCTATCATTTTTTCAGTGGCCTCCAGAGGGCCCTTTAAGTTTTTCACACATTTTGCAGAAGGTCCTAAAAAAGGTGCAGGACCCTTTGCATGTTTAAATTGATCCATTGCTGATTTTAGGCAGCCGCCAGGGATGCCTAAAAAGAAAAAAGAGATCAATATGGCGACCATGCCACTAGTGACGATTAGATGCAGAACCTCGCGCCCAGAAATTGGTTCACATTGTACCCGTTTTACGCCCAAAGAATGGGTGGAACGCATACAAACTTCTACCTCAGTGTGTCCAAATAACTTTAGCTGAATGTGGCCCACACCAAGTGCCAGGGTGTCGGATCAGGCCCACCCGGTAAATTGAGTTTGCCTCCCCGATTTAGATAGTTTGCTTCCATCTAATACAGTGCTGTGTCCTGAGGTTAGCTGCCCAGTTTGGAATTTAGTTTGTTGTCCTTGGAGCATCCCTTTAAAAAATGGGAAACAAACCTGCTGCTTCCAAATCTTTGTTTTCAGCAACTTGTGCGTGAACATCCTTCGTGCTCCTGAGTGATGTTGCTGATAGGTACACAGCAGCATGCTTTACTTTGTCATTCTGCTTCTGTGAGTGTCGATTATAACCTACTGTAGTTAGTGTGCTAGAATATGTAGCAAAGCAGTTCATTCTAATAGCAGATGTGCAGGGCCTTCTGAGTTGATTGAATTGTAGATGTTCAGGGCTTCACTGCTCCAGGGGCCATGGTTGACCCACAAGGAGACTGAATTCTTGGCTTTATATCATCAATCTCTGCTGGGAAGTATGAGAACGTGGCACTTCGTGAGCCTTTTCAGATTCAGAACCATAAAAGTTACAACACAGCAGGAGGCCGTTCAGCCCATTGTGTCTTTGCCAACTCTTTGCAATTAGTTTTGGATTACTTTAGTAATGTTCTGCTCTTTCTTCGTAGCACTACTTTTCTTTGCTTCAAATATTTTTTAACTCTTCCCTTTAAAGTAGAATGGTCTCTGCCTGATTTACTCTTTGTGGCAAGGCAATCCATGCCCCAACAACTCTCAATCATATAGAATCATAGAAGTTTACGGCACAGAAGGGAGGTCACTCGGCCCATTGTGACTGTGCCAGCCGGAAAATAACGATCCCATGTAATCCCACTTTCCAGCTCTTGGTCCGTAGCCTTATAAGTTACGGCACTTCAAGTGCAACCCTCTGCGCGAAGACAGGAACCCCTCGTTACCGACTCCCCAATCAAAGGAAATTAGTCTGCCCTATTACCTTGTTACCCTATGAAAGCTCTGCATCATTTTAAAAAACTCTATTTAATTATCTCTCAGCCTTCTTTTGCTCCAGTTTCTCAAGAATATTCTCATAATACCCCATCCCTGACATCATCCTGGTGAATCTACACAGAATGCTCTCTGGATTTAATGTTCTTTCTATAGTTCTATAGTGGGGCATCCAAAACTGCACATAGTACTGTACTGTGGCCCAACCATTGCCATGTAATCATTTATCAGAAGAATATAAGAAATAGGAACAGCAGTAGGCCACTTGGCCCCTCGAGCCTGCTCCGCCATTTAATAAGATCATGGTTGACTTGATCATGGACTCAGCTCCACTTCCCTGCCCGCTCTCCATAACTCTTTATTCCCTTGCTCAAAAATTTGTGTCTCTCTGCCTTAAATATATTCAATGACCCAGCCTCCACAGCTCCCTGGGGCAGAGAATTCCACAGATTTACAACCCTCAGAGAAGAAATTTCTCCTCTTCTCAGTTTTAAATGGGCGGTCCCTTATTCTGAGACTATGTCCCCTAGTTTTAATTTCCCCTATGAGTGGAAATATCCTCTCTGCATCCACCTTATCTAGCCCCCTCATTATCTTATATGTTTCGATAAGATCACCTCTTATTCTTCTGAACTCCAATGAGTATAGGCCCAACCTACTCAACCTGTCTTCATAAATCAACCCCCTCATCTTCGGAATCAACCTAGTGAACCTTCTCTGAACAGCCTCCAAAACAAGTATATCCTTCCTTAAATACGGAGACCGAAACTGAACGCAGTACTCCAGGTGTGGCCTCACCAATACCCTGTACAGTTGCAGCAGGACTTCTCTGCTTTTATACTCTACCCCCCTTGAAATAAAGACCAACATTCCATTTGCCTTCCTGATCACTTGCTGTACCTGCATACTAACTTTTTGTATTTCATATACAAGGACCCCCAGGTCCCTCTGTACTGCAGCACTTTGCAATTTTTATCCATTTAAATTATAATTTGCTTTTCTATTATTTCTGTCAAAGTGGATAACCTCACATTTTCCCACATTATACTCCATCTGCCAAATTTTTGCCCACTCACTTAGTCTGTCTATATCCCATTGCAGACTTTTTGTGTCCTCACAATTTGCTTTCCCACCCATCTTTGAATCATCAGCAAACTTGGCTACATTACACTCGGTCCCTTCATCCATGTCATTAATATAGATTGTAAATAGTTGAGGCCCCAGCACCGATCCCTGCGGCACCCCACTAGTTACTGATTGCCAACCGGAAAATGCCCCATTTATCCTGACTCTCTGTTTTCTGTCAGCTAGCCAATCCTCTATCCATGCTAATTGTGATATATTCACAGAGCACAGGCACACACAGCTTCCTACATGGTAGGCAGCTCTCTCGGAAGCCTCCGGAAATCTGCCTGGTTCTGTTTATTATTAACCCTGCAATTGCAGTACACAATGGGCCCAAGTTTCCACAAGATAAAAAACGGGCGCCCCTCCGAGCTGGGCGCCCGTTTTTCGTGCCTAAAACGGCGCCGGAAGAAAAACGCGCGATTCTGGAGCGCCCTGCAGCTCCTTGTCTGTTTGGTGCGGCGCCCAGGGGGGCGGAGCCTACACTCGCGCCGATTTTGTAAGTGGGAGGGGGCGGGTACTATTTAAATTAGTTTTTTTTCCTGCCGGCAACGCTGCGCGTTGGAGCGTTCGCGTTCGCGCACGCGCAGTGTGAAGGAAACATTGGCACTCGGCCATTTTTGTAGTTCTTTGTAGCTGTTTAGTTTTTGAACATTTTTTAAAAAAGCACATTGCCATCAGCACTGAGAAGGCTGCAGGAAGCCTCAGAAGGTTGAGGCAGCCATTTCCCGACGACCTCCCCCTTTTGCCGTCGGGAAATGGCTCCTCAATTTCTGAGGCTTTCTGCAGCCTTCTGTCTCCTTCCCTCCCTCCCTCCCTCTGGAACGGCTGCCTCCCCCCCCCTCCACCCCCGCTGCGTTCGGTCGGTTGGGCCCGCACTCTTCCCCCCCCCCCCCCCGGCTCACCCGCCCGGAACGGCTCCCCCCCCTGCGTTCGGTCCCTCCCCGCCGTCTGGAACGGCTCTCTTCCCCCCCCCCCCCCCCCCCGCGTTCGGTCGGCGGTCAGTTCCCTCCCCCCCTCCCGCCGTCTGGAATGGCTCTTCCCCCCCCCCCCCCCCCCCCGCGTTTGGTCGCCGGTCGGTTCCCTCCCTCCCACCGTCTGGAACGGCTTCCTTCCCCCCGCCCCCCTCCGCGTTCGGGAACGGCTGCCTCGTTTTGTGAGGCTTCCTGCAGCATTCTCCCTGGCTGAAGCACTTTCACACAGGTAGGAAGATGGTTTATTTAATCTTTACTTGGCTTATAAATGTTTATTCAGGTTGGATTTATTTGTATAATATTTGTATAAGTATAAATAAGGATTTATTGTCGAATTTAATGACTTCCCCCCCCCACCTTGTTCTGGAAGCCTAATTTGTAACCTGCGCCTGATTTTTTTTAATGTGTAGAACAGGTTTTTTCAGTTCGACAAAAATCTTCACTTGCTCCATTCTAAGTTAGTTTGGAGTACGTTTTCACTGTGGAAACTTTCAAATCAGGCCTCAGTGGCCAGACACGCCCCCTTTTGAAGAAAAAATTCTGTTCCAAAGTAGAACTGTTCTACCTGACTAGAACTGCAGAAAAAAAAAATGTGGAGAATTGCGATTTCTAAGATAGTCCGTTCTCCACCAGTTGCTCCTAAAAATCAGGCGCAAATCATGTGGAAACTTGGGCCCAATATGTCCACATTCACAGTGTGGAGCTACAAACATTACAAGCTTACAGACATTACACTTCTCCCTCCTTAATGAAGAAGCATCATAACAAACATCATACATAACTTTCATGTTTATACATAACACAGGATATAATTTTTTTTTTCCATATTTACAAATTTAACTTTACCACTTGTTTTCTGTTTCGAAGAGAATACCTTCGCTCTCAAACAGAACCTTCCAAATATGGTATCGATTTCACACTCATTTGAGGCTCATCCTGAGGAATTTCCTTGATTTTCATTTGAACTCACTCTAACTTCAGGCTCTTTGTTTTCCTGACTTGGACTCAGACTGTCATTCTGATTGTCTCCTGAATTTGTTTCCAGTACACTGGATTTAGGATTTGCTACTGGTGTATCAAAACTATCTGATGAGTCCCGAAATAATTGAATCATTCTCACCTTCAACTCCTTCCATGTCTGTAGGTAAAATATGATCAATATGAACAAACCTAACCTGTCCATTATCAAACATCTTTACATAAGAACATAAGAACATAAGAATTAGGAACAAGATCATAGCTGATCTGGCCGTGGACTCAGCTCCACTTACCCGCCCGCTCCCCATAACCCTTAATTCCCTTATTGGTTAAAAATCTATCTATCTGTGATTTGAATACATTCAATGAGCCAGCCTCAACTGCTTCCCTGGGCAGAGAATTCCACAGATTCACAACCCTCTGGGAGAAGAAATTCCTTCTCAACTCGGTTTTAAATTGGCTTCCCCGTATTTTGAGGCTGTGCCCCCTAGTTCTAGTCTCCCCGACAGTGGAAACAACATCTCTGCCTCTATCTTGTCTATCCCTTTCATTATTTTAAATGTTTCTGTAAGATCACCCCTCATCCTTCTGAACTCCAACGAGTAAAGACCCAGTCTACTCAATCTATCATCAAAGGGTAACCCCCTCATCTCCGGAATCAGCCTAGTGATTCATCTCTGTACCCCCTCCAAAGCTAGTATATCCTTCCTTAAGTGAGGTGACCAAAACTGCACGCAGTACTCCAGGTGCGGCCTCACCAATACTCTGTACAGTTGCAGCAGGACCTCCCTGCTTTTGTATTCCATCCCTCTCGCAATGAAGGCCAACATTCCATTCGCCTTCCTGATTACCTGCTGCATCTGCAAACTAACTTTTTGGAATTCATGCACAAGGACCCCCAGGTCCCTCTGCACTGCAGCATGTTGTAATTTCTCCCCATTCAAATAATATTCCCTTTTACTATTTTTTTTTTCCAAGGTTCGACATTTTCCGACATTGTATTCCATCTGCCAAACCTTAGCCCATTCGCTTAACCTATCTAAATCTCTTTGCAGTTTCTCTATGTCCTCTACACAACCCGCTTTCCCACTAATCTTTGTGTCATCTGCAAATTTTGTTACACTACACTCTGTCCCCTCTTCCAGGTCATCTATGTATATTGTAAACAGTTGTGGTCCCAGCGCCGATCCCTGTGGCACACCACTAACCACCGATTTCCAACCCGAAAAGGACCCATTTATCCCGACTCTCTGCTTTCTGTTAGCCAGCCAATTCTCTATCCATGCTAATACATTTCCTCTGACTCCGCGTACCTTTATCTTCTGCAGTAACCTTTTGTGTGACACCTTATCGAATGCCTTTTGGAAATCTAAATACACCACATCCATCGGTACACCTCTATCCACCATGCTTGTTATATCCTCAAAGAATTCCAGTAAATTAGTTAAACATGATTTCCCCTTCATGAATCCATGCTGCGTCTACTTGATTGCACTATTCCTATCTAGATGTCCCGCTATTTCTTCCTTAATGATGGTTTCAAGCGTTTTCTCCACTACAGATGTTAAACTAACCGGCCTATAGTTACCTGCCTTTTGTCTGCCCCCTTTTTTAAACAGAGGCGTTACATTAGCTGCTTTCCAATCCGCTGGTACCTCCCCAGAGTCCAGAGAATTTTGGTAGATTATAACGAATGCATCTGCTATAACTTCCGCCATCTCTTTTAATACCCTGGGATGCATTTCACCAGGACCAGGGGACTTGTCTACCTTGAGATCCATTAGCCTGTCCAGCACTACCCCCCTAGTGATAGTGATTGTCTCAAGGTCCTCCCTTCTCACATTCCCGTGACCAGCAATTTTTGGCATGGTTTTTGTGTCTTCCACTGTGAAGACCCGAAGCAAAATAATTGTTTAAGGTCTCAGCCATTTTCACATTTCCCATTATTAAATCCCCCTTCTCATCTTCTAAGGGACCAACATTTACTTTAGTCACTCTTTTCCGTTTTATATATTGGTAAAAGCTTTTACTATCTGTTTTTATGTTTTGCGCAAGTTTACTTTCGTAATCTATCTTTCCTTTCTTTATTGCTTTCTTAGTCATTCTTTGCTGTCGTTTAAAATTTTCCCAATCTTCTATTTTCCCACTAAACTTGGCCACCTTATACGCATTGGTTTTTAATTTGATACTCTCCTTTATTTCCTTGGTTATCCACGGCTGGTTATCCCTTCTCTTACTGCCCTTCTTTTTCACTGGAATATATTTTTGTTGAGCACTATGAAAGAGCTCCTTAAAAGTCCTCCACTGTTCCTCAATTGTGCCACCGTTTAGTCTGTGTTCCCAGTCTACTTTAGCCAACTCTGCCCTCATCCCACTGTAGTCCCCTTTGTTTAAGCATAGTACGCTCGTTTGAGACACTACTTCCTCAGCCTCAATCTGTATTACAAATTCAACCATACTGTGATCACTCATTCCGAGAGGATCTTTTACTAGGAGATCGTTTATTATTCCTGTCGCATTACACAGGACCAGATCTAAGATAGCTTGCTCCATTGTAGGTTCTGTAACATACTGTTCTAAGAAACAATCCCGTATGCATTCTATGAATTTCTCCTCAAGGCTACCCCTTGCGATTCGATTTGACCAATCGATATGTAGGTTAAAATCCACCATGATTACTGCCGTACCTTTTTCACATGCCTCCATTATTCCCTTGATTATTGTCCGCCCCACTGTGAAGTTATTATTTGGGGGCCTATAAACTACGTCCACCAGTGACTTTTTCCCCTTACTATCTCTAATCTCCCCCACAATGATTCAACATTTTGTTCATTAGAGCCAATATCGTCTGTCACAACTGCCCTGATATCATCCTTTATTAACAGAGCTACCCCACCTCCTTTCCCTTTTCTATCTTTCCAAATTGTCAGATACCCCTGTTTGTTTAATTCCCAGTCTTGGCCAACCTGCAACCAAGTTGCTGTAATGGCCACCAAATCATACCCATTTGTAATGATTTACCAAATATGTGCGAGGACCACATATATTCACCACTCTTCCTGGTAACCACTTTAACCATTTATGGTGATGGTTCTTCACTCTCACCTTCTGGTTTAATTTCACACTTCTCTCTTTTACTCGACCTCTATCATGATTCTCTTTCTATCTTAATTGTGTCTCTTCTACGGATTGTGCCAAATTTGGCTTTAACAACGAGAATCTGGTTCATGGCTGTCAATTGAGAAAGAACTCTGCTGGTGTCCTACCAGTAGTTGTGTGAGGAGTATTTCGATATGTAATCAAAAAATTAGCCAATTTGTGATCCAATGACAACTGTCGTTTCCTTGGATTTGGATCTAACATTTGTTTTATGAGGGCACGTTTTACAATTTGTACAGTGCGCTCTGCTGCACCATTCAAAGCAGGATGGTATGGTGGAACCTTGGTATGTTTCACACCATTTTTGCTCGTGAATTGTGCAAATTATTCTGAATGAAATTGTGGTCCATTATCCGAAACAATCTCTTCAGGGAGGCCAAATGAAGAAAATAATTTTTGCAAAATGTCTAATATTTTACTTGTTATTTTCCACATTGGAAACACCTCAACCCATTTCGAATGGCTATCAATCACAATGAACAACTGTTGTCTTTCTAACTCCGCAAAATCAATATGTAGCCTTTGCCACACCTTGGGAGGCCATTTCCATGGCTGTAATGGTACTGGTGATGGTTGCTTGCTTACCGATTGACATGTCGTACACTGACTCATGATGTACTCTATATCTTTATCAAGACCTGGCCACCATAAATAACTGTGTGCAAAACTCTTGGTCAAGCACATTCCCAGGTGCTGGTCATGGAGGTCTCTTAATAACTTGGACCTGAATTTATTTGTTATAACCACTCTTGCACCCCACATGATACAATCTTTATCGACTGATAATTCATTCCTACGAATGAAGAATGGATGTGTATCTTTACCAGATGTGTACCTGGTTTGGCCATCCATTTGCAATGTACTCATACACCTTTGACATCACTGGGTCACGTTTGGTTGCTCTACCAATCTCTTCAGCTGTGACTGGCAGTTCATCAGTGTATGAAAAATAAAACAATTCTTCCCTATTGGGTGTAACTTGTGATGGGGAAGGCAATCTAGAAATTGCATCAGCATTACTGTGATCAGCTGATCGTCTATATTCAATATATGTATATGCTGACAAAATTAAAAGCCCATCTCTGCATTTAGGCTGCAACTAATGTTGGAACTGGGGACTTTGGATGGAGGATTGCTGTTAGGGGCTTATGGTCCGTAACGATGGTAAACTTACGACCATACAAGTATTTGTGAAACTTCTTGACCTCAAAAATTAATGCTAAAGCTTCCCTTTCAATTTGTGCATAATTATTCTCACTGGCACTGAGAGTGCGTGAAGTAAAAGCAATTGGTCTCTCCTCCCCACTACGTGATACATGAGAGATCACTGCCCCAACTCCATAAGGAGAAGCATCGCATGCTAGCTTAATCTCCTTCGATATGTCATAGTTGAACTAACATGGTGCTCTCTACCAATTTGCTTTTACACTCCTTGAATGCTGTATCGCATTCTTTTGACCACTTCCAGTGGACCTGTTTTTTCAAAAGTTCATTCAGTGGATGTAATACTGTAGCCAAATTTGGTAGGAACTTCCCATAATAGTTCAAAAGACCCAAGAATAAACGAAGTTCAGTGACATTCCTGGGAGTGGGTGCATTTCTAATTGCATCCAATTTTTCCATGGTTGGATGTAAACCATCTTTGTCTACTCTGTACCCTAAGTACTCCACTGAGTTTTTAAATAACTCACACTTACGAGCAGACACTCGTACTCTGCTTCTCTAGCCGTTTGAGGACTTCATTCAATATGTTATGAATTTGCCTATTTGGTGCTGAAATTAGTATGTCATCCAAATAACATACCACTCCTTCAATACCTTGCAAAATCTGGTTCATCACCCCTTGGAATATGGCAGGGGCGGAAGACACTCCAAACAGTTGCCTATTAAATTGATATAGGCCTAGATGAGTATTTGTAGTCAAACATGACTTGGACTCCTCATCTAGTTCAAGATGTAAGTAGGCATTCGTAATATCCAGTTTTGAGAAGATCTGACCACCTGTCAGTGTTGTGAACAAATCTTCTATATTCAGCAATGTGTTGGGGACATTACCCCCTAGAACCTGGCTTACGGTTACTTTATAATCACCACACAATCTTACCTTACCATCGGACTTAGGTACAACAACAATGGGTGTAGCTCAATTACATCGATCTATCTTACAAATAATGTTCTCAGTCTCTAGTCTTTTGAGTTCTTGTTCAACTTTCTCCTTGAGTGCATATGGTACGGAACGTGGCTTATAGTAAACCGATCTAGCATCCTTCTGTACCCTGACACTCGCCTTGAAGCCTTGGATCGGACTGCCCGTTTACTGCTTGATAACCTCATCCGTTGATGAAAATCTCGCTTCCGCACAGAAAATCTTACTCCAATCAGCTTCAGTGAGCTCAACCAATTTCTTCCTAGTAAGGCAGACTTGTCTCCTTTCACTACTATTAGAGGCAAGTTCTGAAATTGATCTTTATATTTCACCGGTACGGTGATACGACCTAGCACAGGAATTTTCTCTCCCGAGTAGCCTCGCAGCTCTACCTTGGATTTCTCCAGTTGAAAATCACGCAATTTGTCGAGGTACAGTGACTCCGGTACTACACTCACGGATGCACCCGTGTCAATTTCCATTGGTATCTTGAATCCTGCAACATCTATGTGGATTTTGATGCTTTCCGAATCACTGTCCATTAACCTCGTGCTCCTGATGACGTGTAACTCTAACATCTCCTCGTCCTGTTGTTGTTCTTCCATACTATATAGTTTCTTGGGATTTCTACTCATAGCTTTGAACACTGGACTCATAGCTTTAAAAACTGGTTTACCTTTCAGTCGGCATGCCTTCGCAAGATGCCCAGTTTTTCTGCAGAAGAAACACTCTGCCTTCACGTATGGATAACTTTGAGCAATGTGTTGTCCCAGGCACCTATAGCACGAATTCGACGCTCTGTTAGAATTTCTAGTTTCTGAGACTTTGGGCCACCACCGTCTTTTACCTTGAACCTGCAGGTGATTTACCTCTGTTGCCTGACGACCGTAATTATTATTTAATTCTCGGTAATATTGTTCGGCCATGCCCATCGACCTCGCTGTCTGACAAACAATCTCAAAAGTCAAGTCATCCGTTGTCAATAACTTCTGATCACATCATTTTTCACCCTACAAACAAAACGATCCCGTAATGCTCGGTTTTGAAAGTTTCCAAAATTACAGTGCATCGATAGCTTTTTTAATGCTACGATGTAATCACTGATACTTGTATCAGCCTTTTGATTCCGAATCCCGAAATGATAGCTTTCAGCAATTTCTAACTGTTTGGGGTTATAGTGCTCCTCCAGCTTCGTTAAAATCTCTTTAAGCGTTGTGTCTTTTGGCTCGTCAGGCACAAGCAGATTTACAAGAGTGTCATACAATGCCGGACCCGCCTCCAATAAGAAGATTGCTCTCTTACATTCCAACACAGCCCGGTTCTGGACTGCATTGTCTGGAACTTCGATTATGTTATTTGCAGTGAAATACATTTCTAGCCGATGCACATACACTTTAAAATGTTCCCGGTCGTGTCTATATTCTCCTAAATGTCCGATTACACCTGCCATTTTAATCTCTAGCTGTTCACACTGTGTGCTGTATTTTACCTCAGATTTTGTAACTTTTTTCCAAAGACAGAAACTTCCAAAGTCTCTCTGTCGACTGGCTGAATCCTTCACCAACAAAATTTAAGCTTTAAATCATCCGAAAAATCCCATCTCGCCACCAAATGTGATATATTCACAGAACACAAGCACACACAGCTTCCTACATGGCAGGCAGCTCTCTCGGAAGCCTCCGGAAATCTGCCTGGTTCTGTTTATTATTAACCCTGCACTTGCAGTACACAATATGTCCACATCCACAGTGTGGAGCTACAAACATTACAAGCTTACAGGCATTACACTAATATATTACCCCCAACCCCATGAGCTTTTATCTTGTGCAGTAACCTTTTATGTGGCACCTTATCGAATGCCTTCTGGAAATCCAAATGCACCACATGTTTTGATGTTCTGTGAAGGAGGGTGGTCAGTGGAAAAGGTACAATATCCTGAATAAAGATGCTAAAAATTGGTGGGGGGAGTGCAATATTAACTCTACTCGCCCAGTGGAAACAGACCGGGTGGTAAGTTCAAGTCTCCCAAGTTACTAACAGCCAGAAAGCTGTTTGGATCCCGCCATTCTGAATTTTAACCTGCTCTACTGAGTTAGTGCAAAGGCACCTGCCCAAAACTGGCAGGGTTCCTCTTTACATATGTACATTGGGTCCTGACCCTCCTGAACATTTAACTTGATGGCCTGACTGAGAAGCCTCTGTGTCTTTCCCGCCAAGGGAAGACAATGGGAACACAAGCCGTGGGGGTGGCGGAGGGGTGACGGGGAGGGGGGGAGGAAGGGGAGAGTGGTGAAGGGGCGGCGGGGAAGGGGCGACGGTGAGGGGGGGAGGAAGGAGAGGGTGGTGAAGGGGCGACGGTGAGGGCGGCGAAAGGGCGATGATGAGGGGGGGAGGAAGGGGAGGGCGGTGAAGGGGCAGCGGTGAGTGCGGTGAAGGGGCAACGGTGAGGGCGGTGAAGGGGGCAGTAGCCGAGGCAGAGTGAAAATGGGAGGTGTTTATTTCGGGGAGAGGTGAATGTCGTTTAATGGGGTGCAAGAGCTTATTTACTTGAGGCCATTTACTTGGGGCGGGGGGGAGGAGGAGGGGGGTGTGATGCCTGTAAGGGACTGAATTAGTTGCAGAAAGTTTTACGCTTAGTTAAGAACTAAAATTGTTAGCATCCAAGTAAGTAAAAGGTGGTGTGTCAAAAATATGCTGCTCCACAGTGTCATTTGGTAGCCAGAGTATATAACCGCATGCATACTTGAGCCGTCTTTTAGGCGAAGTAATTATATGCACAAACATTTTTGTGGCCTTCTGTGCATGCGCACGGTATACTGAAGTCGTGCATGTGTACCTGATCCCCTCCCAAGCATGCGCGCTATTTACCAAGGGGGCTGTGCCCAAGGCCCAGGTCGGTGATTGGGGCGTGGGCAGATACAGGAGGAGCGTCGAGAAAATGTAGCGGGACGTAATCAGGGCCCGGGGAGGCATGAGTTCGGGGCCCAGAGGCAACATGGGCCAGTCCACACTACGATATGTGTGTGCACTAGGTCCGTGCAGCAGAGCTGGTCTCCAGTCGTCTTGGTTAATTCTTGCCACTGGACCAAGACCTAGCTCTGTCAAGCCCGTGTGGTGGCTGGTGTGCAAACTGGGACTGGGGGGTGGAGGAGAAGCTGAGGTGTGTGGGGGGGGGAGGTGGGCATGTGGGGAGAGGTGGTCAGGAACTGGGGGGAGGGGGGAAGAGGAGGTCAGGAACTGGGGGGGTGGTGGGGGCTGGAGGTCAGGAACTGGGGGCGGGGTTGGGGAGAGAGGAGGTCAGGAACTGGGGGGGTGGAGGAGGGGATCAGACGCTGCGGGTGTGGTGGTGGGGGGGAGGTCAGGAACTGGGGAGGGGAGAGAAGGTCAGGAACTGGGGTGGGGGGAAGAGAAGGTCAAGAACTGGGAGCGAAGGTTAGGAACTTAGGAGCAGGAGTAGGCCATTCAGCCCCTCGAGCCTGCTCCACCATTCCAATAAGATCATGGCTGATCTACTTCAACTCGACGATCCCCATATCCTTTGATTCCCTTGAATCTTGAATAACCTCAACGACTGAGCATTCACAGCCCTCTGGGGCAGAGAATTCCAAAGATTCACCACCCTCTGAGTGAAGAAGTTTCTCCTCGTCTCAGTCCTAAATGGCCGACCCCTTATTCTGAGTCTGTGACCCCTGGTTCTGGACTCCCCAGCCAGAGGAAACATCCTCCCTGCATCTACCCTGTCAAACCCTGTAAGAATTTTGTATGTTTCAATGAGATCACCACTCATTCTTCTAAACTCCAGAGAATATCGGCCTAGTCTACTCAATCTCTCCTCATAGGACAATCCTCCATCCTAGGAATCAGTATGGTGAACCTTCGTTGCACTCACTCTATGGCATGTCCATCCTTCCTGGCAATAGAGTAAGGTAACGATAAGGGTAATGACAACCAGAGTGTGACAGGAAAGGACAGAGCGTTTAAACATAAGAATGCATCAGAAAGTGGGGTCAGAATAGGAAAAAAAGGTAAAAAGCCAAAATTAAAAGTTCTTTACCTGGATGCACACAGCATTTGTAACAAGATAGATGAGTTGACGGCACAAATAGAAATAAATGGGCATGATCTGATAGCCATTACAGAGTCGTGGTTGCAAGATAACCAAGGCTGGGAACTGAATATTCAGAGGTAGTTAACATTTTGAAAGGATAGGAAGAAAGGAAAAGGAGCTGGGGTAGCTCTGTTGATAAAGGATGAGATCAGTGCAGTAGTGAGAAATGATATTGGCTCAGAAGATCAAGATGTAGAATCAGTTTGGAAATAAGTCACGGGTGGAAGTACTCTATAGGCCCCCGAACAGTAGCTACACTGTAGGACAGAGTATAAATCAAGAAATAATGGAGGCTTGTAAGAAAGGTACGGCAATAATCATGGGAGATTTTAATCTTCATATTGATTGGACAAATCAAATTGGCAAAAGTAACCTGGAGAAAGAGTTCATAGAATGTATTTGGGATGGTTTCTTAGAACCAACCAGGGAGCAGGCTATTTTAGATCTGGTAATGTGTAATGAGACATGATTAATTAATGCTCTCATAGTAAAGCATCCTCTTGGGAAGAGTGATCATGGTAGAATTTCAAAAGCAGTTTGAGGGTGAGAAAGCTAGGTCTCAAACTAGTATCCTGAACTTAAATAAAAGCAATTATTAAGATATGGAAGCAGAATTGGTGAAAGTGGATTGGGAGAATAGATTGAAGGGTAAGACGGTAGGTAAGCAGTGACAAACATTTAAGGAGATATTTCATAACTCTCAGCAAAGATATATTCCGGTGACAAAGAATGGCTCGACAAAAAGGATGAACCATGGCTAACTAAGGAAGTAAAGGATGGTATCAAATTCAGTAGTAGAAGGCCAGAGATTGGGAAATTTTTAGCAAAGGGCGACTAAAAAAATAATAGAGAGAGAAGATAGTTTGAGAGTAAACTAGCAAGAAATATAAAAACAGACAGTAAGAGCTTCTACAGGTATGTAAAAAGGAAGAGAATAGCTAAAATAAATGTTGGTCCCTTTGAGGATGAGACTGGGGAATTAATAATGGGAAGCATAGAAACATAGAAAATAGGTGCAGGAGTAGGCCATTCGGCCCTTCGAGCCTGCACCACCATTCAGTGAGATCATGGCTGATCATTCACCTCAGTACCCTTTTCCTGCTTTTCTCTCTATCCCCCTTGATCACTTTAGCCATAAGGGCCATATCCAACTCCCCCTTGAATATAGCTAACGAACTGGCATCAACAACGCTGTGCGGTAGAGAATTCCACAGGTTAACAACTCTCTGAGTGAAGAAGTTTCTCCTCACCTCTGTCCTAAATGGCTTACCCCTTATCCTTAGACTGTGACCCCTGGTTCTGGACTTCCCCACCATCGGGAACATTCTTCCTGCATCTAACCTGTCTAGTCCCGTCAGAATTTTATATGTTTCTATGAGATCCCCTCGCATTCTTCTAAACTCCAGTGAATACAGGCCTAGTCGATCCAGTCTCTCTTCATATGGCACTCCAGCCATCCCGGGAATTAGTCTGGTGAACCTTTGCTGCCCTCCCTCAATAGCAAGAACGTCCTTCCTTAGATTAGGAGACCAAAACTGGACACAATATTCCAGGTGAGGCCTCGCCAAGGCCCTGTACAACTGCAGTAAGACCTCCCTGCTCCTATACTCAAATCCCCTAGCTATGAAGGCCAACATGCCATTTGCCGCCTTCACCGCCTGCTGTACCTGCATGCCAACTTTCACTGACTGATGTACCATGACACCCAGATCTCGTTGCACCTCCCCTTTTCCTAATCTGTCGCCATTCAGATAATATTCTGCCTTCCTGTTTTTGTCACCAAAGTGGATATTTATCCACATTATACTGCATCTGCCATGCATTTGCCTACTCGCCTAGCCTGTCCAAGTCACCCTGCAGCCTCTGAGCATCCTCCTCACAGCTCATACCACCACCCAGCTTAGTGTCATCTGCAAACTTGGAGATATTACTCTCAATTCCTTCATCTAAATCATTGATGTATATTGTAAATAGCTGGGGTCCCAGCACTGAGCCCTGCGGCGCACCACTAGTCACTGCCTGCCATTCTGAAAAGGACCCGTTTATCTCGACTCTCTGCTTCCTGTCTGCCAACCAGTTCTCTATCCATGTCAATACATTATCCCTAATACGATGTGCCTTAATTTTGCACACCAATCTCTTGTGTGGGACTTTGTCAAATGCCTTTTGAAAGTCCAAATACACCACATCCACTGGTTCTCCCTTGTCCACTCTACTTGTTACATCCTCAAAAAATTCTAGATTTGTCAAGCATGATTTCCCTTTCATAAATCCATGCTGAAACAGGGAAATGGCAGAGATTTTGAACAAATATTTTGTGTCGGTCTTCACGGTAGAAGACACTAAGATAATTGGTAATCAAGAGGCTATTGGAAGGGAGGAACTTAAAACAATCACAATCACTAGAGAAAAAGTACTGTGCAAACTAATGAGACTAAAGGTGGACAAGTCCCCTGGACCTGATGGCTTGCATCCTAAGGTCTTAAAAGAAGTGACTGCAGAGATGGTGGATGCATTGGTTGTAATCTACAAAAAATCCCTGGATTCTGGGGAGGTCCCCGTGGATTGGAAAACCGTAAATGTAACGCCCCTATTTAAGAAAAAAGGGAGACAGAAAGCAGGAAACTATAGACCAGTTAGCCTAACATCTGTCATTGGGAAAATGCTGGAGTCCATTATTAAGGAAGTAGTAGCAGGACATTTAGAAACTCATAATACAGTCAGCATGGTTTTCTGAAAGGAAAATCATGTTTGACACATTTTCTGGAGTTTTTTGAGGATGTAACGAGCAGGGTAGATAAAGGGGAACCAGTAGATGTGGCGTATTTGGATTTCCAGTAGGCATTCGATAAGGTGCCACATAAAAGGTTACTGCACAAGATAAAAGCTCATGGGGTTGGGGGTAATATATTAGCATGGATAGAGGATTGGCTAACTAACAGAAAACAGAGTCTGGATAAATGGTTCATTTACAGGTTGGCAAACTGTAGCGGGGTGCCACAGGGATCAGTGCTAAGGCCTCAACTGTTTACAATCCATATTAATGACTAGGATGAAGGGACCGAGTGTAATGTAGCCAAATTTGCTGATGATACAAAGATAGGTGGGATAGCAAGTTGTGAGGAGAATGCAAAGAATCTGCAAAGGGATATAGATAGACTGAGAGTGGGAAAAAAATTGTCAGATAGAATATAATGGGGGAAAATGTGAGGTTATCCACTTTGGTAGGTAAAATAAAAAAGCAAATTATTATTTAAATGAGGAGAGATGACAAAATGCTGTGGTAGAGGGGGATTTGGGGATCCTTGTACCTGAAACACAAAAAGTTAGTATGCAGGTACAGCAAGTAATTAGGAAGGCAAATGGAATGCTGGTCTTTATTGCAAGGGGGCTGGAGTATAAAAGTAGGGAAGTCCTGCTGTAACTGTAGCTGAAGATATCTACTTTGGTAGAAAAATAGAAAAGCAAAGTATATTTTTTTAAACAGTGAGATATTGGGAAATGCTGGTGTTCAGAGGGACCTGGATGTTCTTGTACACATCTCACTGAAAGTTAACATGCAGGTACAGCAAACAGTTAAGCAGACAAATGGTATGTTGGCCTTTATTGCAAGAGGATTTGAGTACAAGAGTAAAGATGTCTTACTGCAATTATATAGGGCCCTGGTGAGAACACACCTGGAGTACTGCGTACAGTTCTGGTCATATTTAAGGAGGGATATACAGGTTGAGCGTCCGAAATCCGGAGTTCCAAAATTCGGAATGTTCCGGAATCCGGATACCGGACCAATCCGTGGCAGGGTCGTCCGGAAACTGGAAAATGTTCCAAAATCCGGACTCCCCACGGCCCGGCCGGCCCCCCCCCGGCCTGACTTCGCCTGCTCCGACCTCGCCCCGGCTGTCCCCTTCTACCCCCTGGCTCCAGCTACCCCTCTTCTCCCCCCTCGCCCCCTTACCTCGGCTGCCAGACCCCACCTACCTCGGCCCAGGCAAAGACTTCCAAAATCCGGAAATATCCGGAACGGCCTCGGTCCTGAGGTTTCTGGATTTTGGAAGCTCAACCTGTACTTGCTTTGGAGGCAGTTCAGAGAAGGTTCACTAGATTGATTCCTGAGATGAAGGGGTTGTCTTACGAAGAAAGGTTGAGCAGGTTGGGCCTATACTCATTGGAGTTTAAAAGAATGAGAGGTGATCTTATTGAAAAGTATAATTCTGAGGGGGCTTGACAGGGTCGATGCAGAGAGGATGTTTCCCCTGCCTGAGGGAATCTAGAACTAGGGGCATAGTTTCAGAATAAGGATAGCACATTCAAAACGGAGTTGAGGAGGAATTTCTTCTCTGAGGGTCGTGAATCTTTGGACTTCTCTACCCAGAGAGCTGTGGAGGCTGGGTCATTGAATATATTCAAGGTGGAGATAGACAGATTTTTGAACGATAAGGGAGTCGAGGGTTATGGGGAGTGGGCAGGCAAGTGGAGCTGAGGCCAGGATCAGATCAGCCATGATCTTATTGAATATCGAAGCAGGCTCGAGGGGCCAAATGGCCTACTAGACCAAAACTGTACGCAATACCCCAGGGCCCTATATAATTGCAGTAAGACATCTTTACTCTTGTACTCAAATCCTCTTGTAATAAAGGCCAACATACCATTTGCTTGCTTAATTGTTTGCTGTACCTGCATGTTAACTTTCAGTGATTTGTATACAAGAACACCCAGGTCCCTCTGAACACCAACATTTCCCAATCTCTCACTATTTAAAAAATACTCTGCTTTTCTATTTTTCTACCAAAGTGGATAACTTCACATTTCTCCACATTATATTCCATTTGCCATGTTCTTGCCCCTCACTTAGTTTGTCGATATCCCCTTGAAACCTCTTTGCATCCTTGTTACATAGAAACATAGAAAATAGATGCAGGAGTAGGCCATTCGGCCCTTCGAGCCTGCACCGCCATTCAATAAGATCATGGCTGATCATTCCCTCAGTACCCCTTTCCTGCTTTCTCTCCACACCCCTTGATCCTCTTAGCCGTAAGGGCCATATCTAACTCCCTCTTGAATATATCCAATGAACTGGCATCAACAACTCTCTGCGGCAGGGAATTCCACAGGTTAACAACTCTCTGAGTGAAGAAGTTTCTCCTCATCTCAGTCCTAAATGGCCTACCCCTTATCCTAAGACTATGTCCTCTGGTTCTGGACTTCCCCAACATCGGGAACATTCTTCCTGCATCTAACCTGTCCAGTCCCGTCAGAATCTTATATGTTTCTATGAGATCCCCTCTCATCCTTCTAAACTCCAGTGAATAAAGGCCCAGTTGATCCAGTCTCTCCTCACATGACAGTCCAGCCATCCCTGGAATCAGTCTTGTGAACCTTTGCTGCACTCACTCAATAGCAAGAACGTCCTTCCTCAGATTAGGAGACTAAAACTGAACACAATATTCCAGGTGAGGCCTCACCAAGGCCCTGGACATCTGCAGTAAGACCTCCCTGCTCCTATCTATGAAGGCCAACATACCATTTGCCGCTTTCACCGCCTGCTGTACCTGTATGCCAACTTTCAATGACTGATGAACCATGACATCCAGGTCTCGTTGCACCTCCCCTTTTCCTAATCTGCCACCATTCAGATAGTATTCTGCCTTCATGTTTTTGCCCCCAAAATGGATAACCTGACATTTATCCACATTATACTGCATCTGCCATGCATTTGTCCACTCACCTAACCTGTCCAAGTCACCCTGCTGCCTCATAGCATCCTCCTCACAGCTCACACCACCACTCAGTTTAGTGTAATCTGCAAACTTGGAGATATTACACTCAATTCCTTCATCTAAATCGTTAATGTATATTTTAAAGAGCTGGGGTCCCAGCACTGAGCCCTGCGGCACTCCACTAGTCACTGCCTGCCATTCTGAAAAGGACCCGTTTATCCCGATTCTCTGCTTCCTGTCTGCCAACTAGTTCTCTATCCATGTCAGTACATTACCCCCCAATACTATGCACTTTGATTTTGCACACCAATCTCTTGTGCGGGACCTTGTCAAAAAGCCTTTTGAAAGTCCAAATACACCACATCCACTGGTTCTCCCTTGTCCACTCTGCTAGTTACATCCTCAAAATAATTCCAGAAGATTCGTCAAGCATGATTTCCCTTTCATAAATCCATGCTGTCTTGGACCGATCCTGTCACTGCTTTCCAAATGCGCTGCTATTTCATCCTTAATGATTGATTCCAACATTTTCCCCATGATCGATGTCAGGCTGACCGGTCTATAATTATCCGTTTTCTCTCTCCCTACTTTATAAAAAAAAAGTAGTGTTACATTAGCTACCCTCCAGACCATAGGAACTGATCCAGAGTTGATAGACTGTTGGAAAATGCATCCACTATTTCTATGGCCACTTCCTTAAGTACTTTGGGATGCAGACTATCAGGCCCCGAGGATTTATCGGCCTTCAATCCCATCAATGTCCCTAACACAATTTCCCGCCTAATAAGGATATTATTCAGTTCCTCCTTCTCACTAGACCGACTGTCCCCTAGTATTTCTGGAAGGTTATTTGTGTCTTCCTTCGTGAAGAGAGAATCGAAGTATTGGTTCAATTGGTCTGCCATTTCTTTGTTCCCCATTATAAATTCACCTGAATCCGACTGCAAGGGACCTACGTTTGTCTTCACTAATATTTTTCTCTTCACATATTTATAGAAGCTTTTGCAGTCAGTTTTTATGTTCCCTGCAAGCTTCCTCTTGTACTCTCTTTCCTCCCCCTCTTAATTCAACCCTTTGTCCTCCTTTGTTGACTTCTACATTTCTCCCAGTCCTCAGGTGTGTTGATTTTTCTAGCCAATTTATATGCCTCTTCCTTGGTTTTAACACTATCCTTAATTTCCCTTGTTAGCCACGGTTGAGCCACCTTCCCCGTTTTATTTTTTACTCCAGACAGGGATGTACAATTGTTGAAGTTCATCCAAGTGATCTTTAAATGTTTGCCATTTCTTATCCACCGTCAACCTTTTAAGTATCCTTTGCCAGTCTATTGTAGCCAATTCACGCCTCATACCATCGAAGTTACCTTTCCTTAAGTTCAGGACCCTAGTTTCTGAATTAACTGTGTCAATTTCCACCTTAATAAAGAATTCTACCATATTATGGTCACTCTTCCCCAAGGGGCCTCGCACAACAAGATTGCTAATTAGTCCCTTCTCATTACACATCACCCAGTCTAGGATGGCCAGCTCTCTAGTTGGTTCCTCGACATATTGGTCTAGAAAACCATCCCTCATACACTCCAGGAAATCCTCCTCCACTGCATTGCTACCAGTTTGGTTAGCCCAATCAATATGTAGATTAAAGTCGCCCATGTTAACCGCTGTACCTTTATTGCACACATCCCTTATTTCTTGTTTGATGTTGTCCCCAACCTCACTACTACCGTTTGGTGGTCTGTACACAACTCCCACTAGCGTTTTCTGCCCTTTGGTATTCCGCAGCTCCACCCATACCGATTCCACATTATCCAGGCTAATGTCCCTCCTTACTATTGCATTAATTTCCTCTTTAACCAGCAACGCCACCCCGCCTCCTTTTCCTGTCTGCCTATCCTTCCTAAATGTTGAATACCCCTAGATGTTGAGTTCCCAGCCTCTGTCACCCTGGGGCTATGTCTCCGTGATGCCAATTACATCATATCCATTAACTGCTGTCTGCGCAGTTAATTCGTCCACCTTATTCCGAATACTCCTCGCATTACAACTTACATTCCCACCTAGCTTTGTATCATCAGCAAACTTGGATATATTAGATTTGGTCCCCTCATCTAAATCACTGATATAGATTGTAAATAGCTGAGGCCCAAGCACCGATCCTTGCGATGCCCCGCTAGTTACAGCCTGCCAACCCAAAAATGAGCCGTTTATTCCTACTCTCTGTTTTCTGTCTGTTAACCGATCATTAATCCATGCTAGTATATTATTCCCAATCCCACGAGCCCTAATTTTGTTCAATAACCTCTTGTGTGGCACCTTATTGAATGGCTTCTGAAAATCCAAATACACCACATCCAGTTGTTCCCCCTTATCTATTCTGTTAGTTACAACCTCAAAAAACTCTTAACAGATTTGTCAAACATGATTTCCTTTTCATAAATCCATGTTGACTCTGCCCAATGATGCAATCAATTATTAAGGATGTCATAGCAGTGCATTTGGAAAGAGGTGACATGATAGGTCCAAGTCAGCATGGATTTGTGAAAGGGAAATCATGCTTGACAAATCTTCTGGAATTTTTTGAGGATATTTCCAGTAGAGTGGACAAGGGAGAACCAGTTGATGTGTATTTGGACTTTCAGAAGGCTTTCGACAAGGTCCCACACAAGAGATTAATGTGAAAAGTTAAAGCACATGGGATTGGGGGTAGTGTGCTGATGTGGATTGAGAACTGGTTGACCGACAGGAAGCAAAGAGTAGGAGTAAATGGGTACTTTTCAGAATGGCAGGCAGTGACTAGTGGGGTACCGCAAGGTTCTGTGCTGGGGCCCCAGCTGTTTACATTGTACATTAATGATTTAGACGAGGGGATTAAATGTAGTATCTCCAAATTTGCAGATGACACTATGTTGGGTGGCAGTGTGAGCTGCGAGGAGGATGCTATGAGGCAGCAGAGTGACTTGGATAGGTTAGGTGAGTGGGTAAATGCATGGCAGATGAAGTATAATGTGGATAAATGTGAGGTTATCCACTTTGGTGGTAAAAACAGAGAGACATACTATTATCTGAATGGTGACAGATTAGGAAAAGGGGAGGTGCAACAAGACCTGGGTGTCATGGTACATCAGTCATTAAAGGTTGGCATGCAGGTATAGCAGGCGGTTAAGAAAGCAAATGGCATGTTGGCCTTCATAGCGAGGGGATTTGAGTACAGAGGCAGGGAGGTGTTACTACAGTTGTACAGGGCCTTGGTGAGGCCACACCTGGAGTATTGTGTACAGTTTTGGTCTCCTAACTTGAGGAAGGGCATTCTTGCTATTGAGGGAGTGCAGCGAAGATTCACCAGACTGATTCCCGGGATGGCAGCACTGACATATCAAGAAAGACTGGGTCAACTGGGCTTGTATTCACTGGAGTTCAGAAGAATGAGAGGGGATCTCACAGAAACGTTTAAAATTCTGATGGTTTTAGACAGGTTAGATGCAGGAAGAATGTTCCCAATGTTGGGGAAGTCCAGAACCAGGGGTGACAGTCTAAGGATGAGGGGTAAGCCATTTCGGACCGAGATGAGAAGAAACCTCTTCACCCAGAGAGTGGTGAACCTGTGGAATTCTCTACCACAGAAAGTAGTTGAGGCCAATTCACTAAATATATTCAAAAAGGAGTTAGATGAAGTCCTTACTACTAGGGGGATCAAGGGGTATGGCAAGAAAGCAGGAATGGGGTACTGAAGTTGCATGTTCAGCCATGAACTCATTGAATGGCGGTGCAGGCTCGAAGGGCCGAATGGCCTACTCCTGCATCTATTTTCTATGTTTCTAATGCTATTATCATTTTCTAAGTGCCCTGTTACCAAGCCCTTAATAATAGATTCTAACATTTTCCCTACTACTGATGTCAGGCTAACTGGTCTGTAGTTCCCTGTTTTCTCTCCCTCCTCTCTTAAATAGCGGGGTTACATTTGCTACCTTCCAATCTGCGGGAACCGTTCTATAATCGATGGAATTTTGGAAGATGACAACCAATGCATCCACTATCTCTCTCGCCACCTCTTTCAAAACCCGAGAATGTAGGCCAACAGGTCCAGTGGATTTATTGACTTTCAATCTCATTAATTTCTGCAGCACTATTTTTATTAATACTCATTTCTTTCAGTTCCTCATTCTCGCTAGACCCTTGGTTCTCCACTATTTCCAGGAGATTTTTTGTGTTTTTTCCATGAAGACAGACACACAGTATTTGTTTAATTTCTTTGCCATTTCCTTATTCCCCATTATAATTTCTCCTGTCCCGGCCTGTAACGGACCCACATTTACCTTCGCTGGGAAGGGAAGAGAAGATCAGGAACTGGGGAGGGGCGAGGTGGTCAAGAACTCGGGGGTGGGGGGGTGGTGAGAAGATCAGGAACTGGGGAGAGGGGGAGAGAGAAAGAAGGCCAGGAATTCGGGGGTGGGGAGAGTCGTGAGGAACTGTGGAGTTGGGGGTGCTGGGGGAGAGAAGGTCAGGAATGGTGTGGGGGGAAGGTGAAGAGCGAGGTCAGGAACTGCTGGGGGGATGAGAGAAGGCCAGGAACTGGCGGGGGGAGAGAGAGGTCAGGAACTGGTGCGGTGCTGGGGGGGGTGAGAGAAGGTCAAGAACTGGCGGGGGGAGAGAGAGGTCAGGAACTGGTGCGGTGGTGGGGGGGTGAGAGAAGGTCAAGAACTGACGGGGGGGGGGGAGAGAGAGGTCGTCAAGAACTGACGGGAGGAGAGAGAGGTCAGGAACTGGCGGGGGAGAGAGAGAGGTCAAGAACTGGCGGGGGGGGGGGGGGGAGAGAGAGGTCGTCAAGAACTGGGGGGGGGGGGGGGGGAAGAGAGAGAATTCGTCAGGAACTGGCCGGGGGGGGGGGAAGAGAGAGGTCGTCAGGAACTGGCGGTGGGGAGAAAGAGGTCAAGAACTGGCCGGGGGGGGAGAGAGGTCAAGAACTGGCGGGGGGGGGGGGGGGAGAGAGAGAGCTCGTCAAGAACTGGCGGAGGCGGGGGGGGAGAGAGAGGTTGTCAGGAACTGGCAGTGGGGAGAGAGAGGTCAAGAACTGGCCGGGGGGAGCGAGAGGTCAAGAACTGGCGGGGGGTAGAGAGAGGAGATCAGGAACTGGCGGTGGGGGAGAGAGAGAAGGTCAGGAACTAGTCTGGGGGAGTGGTGGGGTGCTGAGAGAGGTCGTCAGGAACTGGTGGGGCGGTGAGAGGTGGTCAGGAACAGGCGGGGTGGTGGGGGGGGGGGGAGAGGGGAGAGGAGAGAGAGAGAGAGAGAGAGAGAGAGAGAGAGGGAGGTCAGGAACTGGCGGGGGGGAGAGAAGGTCAGGAACTGGTGGAGGGGGAGAGAGAAGGTCAGGAACTAGGGGGTGAGAGGGGAGGTCAGGAACTGGTTGTGGGGGAGGGGAGAGACAAGGTCAGAAACTGGTTGTGGGGGAGGGGAGATGCAAGGTCAGAAACTGGTTGTGGGGGTGGGGAGGGAGAAGGTCAGAAACTGGTTGAGGGGGAGAGAAGGTCAGGAACTGGTTGGGGGGGGGAGGGGAGAGAGAAGGTCAGGAACTGGTTGGGAGGGAGAGCGAAGGTCAGGAACTGGCGGGGGGGGGAGGGGGTGGGGAGCGAAGGTCATTAACTGGCGGGGGGGAGAGGGGGCGGGGAGAGAGAGAGAGAGAGAGAGAGAGAGGTCAGGAACTGGCGGGGGGGAGAGAAGGTCAGGAACTGGTGGAGGGGGAGAGAGAGAAGGTCAGGAACTAGGGGGTGAGAGGGGAGGTCAGGAACTGGTTGTGGGGGAGGGGAGAGAGAAGGTCAGAAACTGGTTGTGGGGGTGGGGAGAGAGAAGGTCAGAAACTGGTTGTGGGGGTGGGGAGAGAGAAGGTCAGAAACTGGTTGTGGGGGTGGGGAGGGAGAAGGTCAGAAACTGGTTGAGGGGAGAGAGGAGGTCAGGAGCTGGTTGGGGGGGGGAGGGGAGAGAGAAGGTCAGGAACTGGTTGGGAGGGGGAGAGGTGGTCAGGAACTGGCGGGAGGGAGGGGGCGGGGAGAGCAGGTCAGGAACTGGCGGGAGGGGAGGGGGCGGGGAGAGAAGATCATTAACTGGCGGGGGGGAAGGGGCGGGGAGAGAAGGTCATTAACTGGCGGGGAGGGGGCGGGGAGAGAAGGTCATTAACTGGCGGGGCGGAGGGGGCGGGGAGAGAAGGTCATTAACTGGCGGGGGGGGGGAAGGGGCAGAGAGAGAAGGTCATTAACTGGCGGGGGGGGAGGGGGCGGGGAGAGAAGGTCATTAACTGGCGGGGGGGAGGGGGCGGGGAGAGAAGGTCATTAACTGGAGGGGGCGGGGAGAGAAGGTCATTAACTGGCGGGAGGGGAGGGGGCGTGGAGAGAAGGTCATTAACTGGTGGGGGGGAGGGGGCGGGGAGAGAAGGTCAGGAACTGGCGGGGGGAGGGGCGGGGCGGGGAGAGAAGGTCAGGAACTGGTGGGGGAGGGGCGGGGAGAGAAGGTCAGGAACTGGCGGGGGGAGAATGTCAGGAACTGGCGGGGAGAGAGCGAAGGTCAGGAACTGGCGGGGGGGACAGAAGGTCAGGAACTGGCGGGTGTGGGGGAGAGAAGGTCAGGAACTGGTGGGGGGGGGAAAGAGAGAGGTCGTCAAGAACTGGCGGGGGGGGGGGAGAGAGAGGTCGTCAGGAACTGGCGGGGGGGTGGGGGGGGAGAGAGAGGTCGTCAGGAACTGGCGGTGGGGCGAGAGAGGTCAAGAACTGGCCGGGGGAAAGAGAGGTCAAGAACTGGCGGGGGGTAGAGAGAGGAGGTCAGGAACTGGCGGTGGGGGAGAGAGAGAAGGTCAGGAACTAGTCGGGGGGAGTGATGGGGTGCCGAGAGAGGTCGTCAGGAACTGGTGGGGGGGTGAGAGGTGGTCAGGAACAGGCGGGGTGGGGGAGGGAGAGAGAGAGAGAGAGAGAGAGAGAGAGAGAGAGAGAGAGAGAGAGAGAGAGAGAGAGAGAGAGAGAGAGAGAGAGAAGGTCAGGAACTGGCGGGGGGGAGAGAAGGTCAGGAACTGGTGGAGGGGGAGAGAGAAGGTCAGGAACTGGGGGGTGAGAGGGGGAGGTCAGGAACTGGTTGTGGGGGAGGAGAGAGAGAAGGTCAGAAACTGGTTGTGGGGGAGGGGAGAGAGAAGGTCAGAAACTGGAGGGGGAGAGAGAGCGAAGGTCAGGAACTGGCGGGGGGGACAGAAGGTCAGGAACTGGCGGGTGTGGGGGAGAGAAGGTCAGGAACTGGAGGGGGATAGAGAGCGAAGGTCAGGAACTGGCGGGGGCGGGGGGGGGGGAAGAGAAGGTCAGGAGCTGGCGCGGGGGGGAGAGCGAAGGTCAGGAACTGGCGGGGGTGGGGGGTGAGAGTGAAGGTCGAACTGGCGGGGGTGGGGGGTGAGAGTGAAGGTCAGGAACTGGCGGGGGGTGGGGGGTGAGAGTGAAGGTCAGGAACTGGCGGGGGGTGGGGGGAGAGAGTGAAGGTCAGGAACTGGCGGGGGTGGGGGGTGAGAGTGAAGGTCAGGAACTGGCGGGGGGTGGGGGGTGAGAGTGAAGGTCAGGAACTGGCGGGGGGTGGGGGGTGAGAGTGAAGGTCAGGAACTGGCGGGGGGTGGGGGGTGAGAGTGAAGGTCAGGGACTGGCGGGGGGTGGGGGGAGAGAGTGAAGGTCAGGAACTGGCGGGGGTGGGGGGTGAGAGTGAAGGTCAGGGACTGGCGGGGGGTGGGGGGTGAGAGTGAAGGTCAGGAACTGGCGGGGGGGAGAGAGCGAAGGTCAGGAACTGGCGGGGGCGGGAGGTGGGGTGAGAGCGAAGGTCATGAACTGGCGGGGTGGAGGGAGCGAAGGTCAGGAACTGGCGGGGTGGGAAGAGGTGGTCAGGAACTGGCGGTGGGGAGAGAGCGAAGGTCAGGAACTGGCGGGGTGGGGAGAGCGAAGGTCAGGAACTGGCGGGGTGGGGAGAGCGAAGGTCAGGAACTGGCGGGGTGGAGAGAGCGAAGGTCAGGAACTGGCGGGGTGGGGAGAGCGAAGGTCAGGAACTGGCGGGGTGGGGAGAGCGAAGGTCAGGAACTGGCGGGGTGGGGAGAGCGAAGGTCAGGAACTGGTGGGTGGGGAGAGCGAAGGTCAGGAACTGGCGGTGGGGAGAGCGCGAAGGTCAGGAACTGGCGGGGTGGGAAGAGAAGGTCAGGAACTGGCGGGGGCGGGGAGAGAGCGAAGGTCAGGAACTGGCGGGGGGGAGAGAGCGAAGGTCAGGAACTGGCGGGGGGGAGAGAGCGAAGGTCAGGAACTGGCGGGGGGGAGAGAGCGAAGGTCACGAACTGGCGGGGGGGAAGAGAGTGAAGGTCAGGAACTGGCGGGGTGGAGAGAGCGAAGGTCAGGAACTGGCGGGGTGGAGAGAGCGAAGGTCAGGAATTGGCGGGGGGGGGGTGAGAGTGAAGGTCAGGAACTGGCGGGGGGGTGAGAGCGAACGTCAGGAAGTGGTGGGGCGGGGGGTGGTGGGGAGAGAGGTGGTCAGGAACTGGGGGGTGAGAAGATCAGGGTGCCGGTGGACAGAAGGTCAGGATCTCTGGAGGGGGGCGGGGAGTTAAAGCGAAAGAATGTCAGGAACTGGGAGCGGGGCGGTGAAGAAGAGAAGTTCAGAAACTGGAGGGGACGGGGAGGGAGAGGAGGTCAGGAACTGGGGTGCAGAATGATGGTGGTGAGAGAGAAGGTCTTAACCCGTGAGGGTGAGCACTGTTCTGTCTGGAGCCTGGCAGTCAGAAACGCTCGAATTACACTTTGCAAAGTAATTGATTACGTAGGCAGGCACGATCTAATTACATATTCTAGAGAAACTGCTGCGTGTGTCTTATCCTCCAAGGGTACCAATCAGAAATCAGGTCTTGTCATCCAAGGTGACCAATCAGAAACTTGGTGTGGCCAATAGACACGTTGTTAACCCTATGTGGGTCGGGTTTGGGAGGTGATGCAGCCTCAGGTGGCTTCCCATGTTTTTCCAATCTGTCTCACAACATTACGTTTGCAGTATCCTTGGAGTCGAGCCCACTATTTATATGAAGAACAGATATAATCTCCACTATACCTTCAACCTTCACAACTAGATGTCCCCCTTTAACTTGAGTGATCCCACCCTCTCGAACTTTTTTACTTTGGAATGCTTATAAAAGACGTTACTATTTCCTTTTATATTGTCTGCTAGACTTTTTCATATTCTCTCTTAGCCCATGTAATGTTCTTTTTCACTGTACTGTCCATATTCCTCATGACTATCTTTAGTATTGTTGGCCCTAGTTTTATCATAGATCCATAGAATGATACAGCACAGAAGGCAGCCATTCGACGCATGGTACCTGTGCCGGTTCTTTGGTCGAGATATCCAACTGGTCCCACTCTCTGTTTTTTCCCCACAGTCCTGCTAATATTTCCCCTTCAACTATTTGTCCAATTCTCTATTGACTGTTACTATCGAATCTGTTTCCACCACCCTTTCAGGCCGTGCATTCCAGATATAATAACTCGCTGTGTAAAAAATAAAATGTTTCCTCTTCATTGAATCATCGAGACTTACAGCATCGAAGGAGGAAATTTGGATTGTTGTGCCTGTGCTGGCTCTTTGAAAATCCCACACCCCGGCTGTGGAGCTGAAGGAGATTACAGAGATAGGGAGGGGAGAGACCATGGAGGGATTTGAAAACAAGGATTAGAATTTTGAAATCGAGGCGTTGCTTGACCAGGTGCCAATGTCGGTCAGCGAGCACAGGGGGGATGGGTGAGCTGGACCTGGTGCGAGTTAGGACACGCCAGCCAAGTTTTGGATGATCTGAAGTTTACATAGGGTAGAATGTGGGAGGCCAGCCAGGAGTGCGTTGGAATAGTCAGGTCTAGAGTTAACAAAGGCACGGATGAGGGTTTCAGCAGCAGATGAGCTGAGGCAAGGATAGAGACAAGCAATGTCATGGAGGTGGAAATAGGCAGTCTTAGTTCTGCCACGGATATGTGGTCGGAAGCTCATTTCAGGGTCAAATAGGGCACCAAAGTTGTGAACAGTCTGGTTTAGCCTCAGACAGGTGTTAGAGAGAGGGATGGAGTCGATGGCTAGGGAATGGAGTTCGTGGCGGGGCTTCATTCTTCCCAATATTTACTTGGAGAAAATTTCTGTTCATCCAGAACTGGATGTCGGACAAGCAGTCTGTGAGACTGTGGAGGGGTCGAGAGAAGTGGTGGTGAGGTAGAGCTGGGTGTCATCAGCGTACATGTGGAAACTGATGCTGTGTTTTCGGATGATGTCGCCAAGGGGCAGAATATAGATGAGAAATAGGAGGGGCCCAAGGATAGATCCTTGGGGGACACCAGAGGTAACAATGCGGGGACGGAAGAGAAGCCGTTGCAGATGACTCTCTGGCTACGATTATAGATAGATAAGAATGGAACCAGGCGAGTGCAGTCCCCACCCAGCTGGACAACGGAGAGGCGTTGGAGGAGGATGGATGGGTCAGCCGTGTCAGACTGCAGATAAGTCAAGAAGGACAAGGAAGGATTGTTTGCCTTTGTCACAGTCACAAAGGATGTCATTTGTGACTTTCATGAGAGCCCTTTCCATACTGTGGCAGGGGTAGAAACCTGATTGGAGGGATTCAAACATAGAGTTGTGGGAAAGATGGGCACGGATTTGGGAGGCAACAACACATTCAGGGAGTTTGCAAGGATGGAGGGGGTCAAGGGTTGTTTTTTTTGAGGAGAGGAGTGATGATGGCAGATTTGAGGGAAAGGGGGATAGTACCTGAGAGAGAGAACCGTTAACAATGCCAGATAACATGGGAGCCAAAAAAAGGAAGTTGGGTGATAAGCACTTTGGTGGGAATAGGGTCAAGGTCGCAGGAACCCTCATGGACAAGATGAGCGTGGAGAGGTCATGAGGGGAGATAAGTGAGAAACTGGAGAAAGATGCAAGTTCAGGGCTAGGGCAGGGGGGAACCTTTGGAAGCTTGTCCCAGTGGGCTGGAGGAAAGAAAGGAAGTGGCAGAGGCAGCTGAACGAATGGTCTCAATCTTGGAGACAAAGAAGTCGATGAGCTCCGCACATTTGTTGGAGGAAGAGGGTTTTAAGAAGTCAATTGGCACTGGCGAATAGAAGCTAAGGTTTATCTTTGCGTTCCAGAATAATCCTGGAATAGTGAGTAGTTTTGGCAGATGAGGATGAAGCCAAAGATAAACCCCTCCCTATCTCTGTATCCTCCTCTAAAGCCTGCAATCCTCCCTATCTCTGTAAACTCCTCTAGCCCCTACATGCCTCCCTATCTCTATGACCTTCTACAGTCTTCCCTAGAGAACTGGTTGGCAGATAGGAAGCAGAGAGTCGGGATAAACGGGTCCTTTTCAGAATGGCAGGCAGTGACTAGTGGAATGCCGCAGGGCTCAGTGCTGGGACCCCAGCTATTTACAATATACATTAATGATTTAGATGAAGGAATTGAGTGTAATATCTCCAAGTTTGCAGATGACACGAAGCTGGGTGGCGGTGTGAGCTATGAGGAGGATGCTAAGAGGCTGCAGGGTGACTTGGACAGGTTAGGTAAGTGGGCAAATGCATGGCAGATGCAGTATAACGTGGATAAATGTGAGGCAAAAACATGAAGGCAGAATATTATCTGAATGGCGGCAGATTAGGAAAAGGGGAGGTGCAACGAGACCTGGGTGTCATGGTACATCAGTCATTGAAAGTTGGCATGCAGGTACAGCAGGCGGTGAAGGCGGCAAATGGCATGTTGACCTTCATAGCTAGGGGATTTGAGTATAGAAGCAGGGAGGTCTTACTGCAGTTGTACAGAGCCTTGGTGAGGCCTCACCTGGAATATTGTGTTCAGTTTTGGTCTCCTAATCTGAGGAAGGACATTCTTGCTATTGAGGGAGTACAGCGAAGGTTCACCAGACTGATTCCCTGGATGGCAGGACTGACATATGAGGAGAGACTGGATCAACTGGGCCTGTATTCACTGGAGTTTAGAAGAATGAGAGGGGATCTCATAGAAACATATAAAATTCTGACAGGACTGGACAAGTTAGATGCAGGAAGAATGTTCCCGATGTTGGGGAAGTCCAGAACCAGGGGTCACAGTCTTAGGATAAGGGGTAAGTCATTTAGGACTGAGATGAGGAGAAACTTCTTCACTCAGAGAGTTGTTAACCTGTGGAATTCCCTGCCGCAGAGAGTTGTTGATGCCAGTTCATTGAATATATTTAAGAGGGAGTTAAATATGGCCCTTACAGCTAAAGGGATCAAGGGGTATGGAGGGAAAGGGGTACTGAGGTGAATGATCAGCCATGATCTTATTGAATGGTGGTGCAGACTTGAAGGGCCGAATGGCCTACTCCTGCACCTATTTTCTATGTTTCTATCCCATATGTGTTTTTAAAAGCCTCTCAACTTGTCCTGCCACCTTCAAAGATTTGTGTGTATACACCCCTAGGTCTCCCTGTTCCTGTACCCTATTTAAAATTGTACCATTTGATTCATATTGCCTCTCCTCATTTTCTTCCAACCAAAATGGATCACTTCACACTTCTCCGCATTAAATTCCATCTGCCACGTGCCTGCCCATTTCACCAGTCTGCCTAAGTCCTCCTGAAGTCTCTTACTCTACAGCTCATTGTTTACTACATTTCCAAACTTTGAAATGAGACCCTGTACAACAAGTGCAGATGATTACTTCCCTCCAGTCCGAAAAACAACCGTTCACCATTCCTCTCTGCTTTCTGTCCCTTGGCCAGTTTTGTATCCATGCTGCCACTGATCTCTTTAATCCCATGGGCTTTAATTGTTCTAACAGGTCCAGTAAGCTTCCCCTTTAAAGTTTGTTTTGTGTTAAAGGATAGAGTTCTTTATCCTCAACTCTTTAATGCATCTCCTTTTCACCACCTTGGAATGATTATTTTTTATACTTTATCCACCTTATATTTGCTGATTTATTGACTCATTTGCTGACTTTGCTGCCCAGTTAATTTGGCCCAGGTCATTCCTATCTCACTGAACTTTGGCTTCTTCCAGTCCAGTGCCCTTATCGTTGACGCTTCTATTTTCACATTGTTGTGTTTGCTATTTCCCAATTGTTCTCCTAATCTCAATTCAGTTATTTGTCCTAATTCATTTCCGATAACTAAATTGAGCAATGTCTCGTTTCTTGTTGCACTAGAAATGTTCTGATCTAACAAGCAGTCCTGGATGCATATTTAAATGTGATCTGATCACATGTATTACTTTTATTCCTGTCTGTCTTGCGATAGTTAGAACCACCCAATATTATTGCTCTGTTGTCCTTGCATTCCTTTTTGAACCATGTGCAGATCTCTGTCCCACCTCCATTGCACGATGACTTGTAATGCACACTGAGGGCTAGAAATTGAACCTTTGGCGATATCGGCATTTGTTGGGGCATTTTTGCGCAAAAATACAGTTACAAATACCGCTATTTTGTAAAGGGGTAAAATTGGCAACAAAATGCGCCTAACGGTAAAAATCGGCGTTGCATGAGGATTTGTGGTGGAAACCGCGGTCATCACCAACTTTAGTCCGAGGCCGATTACCGCTAAAAGTCAGGCCCTGGGAGGGGAGAAAACACACACAAAAATTGCAAAAAATAAAAAATCACAAAACATTTACAAGACCCTTAACTAAGTAATTGCTGCAAAAGAATTAAAAAAATAAAAACTTGAACTTACCTTTTTTGCAGGTCTTTGTTTCTGTGGCTGTAACGCAGCTTTGTAGCTGGCGTTTTTTTTCGCGCAGAATACGCTTTTTGGTGTTACACGATGGCGGTCCGCTTTTTAGCAGTATTTCAAAACCGCCGGCGCACAACTTTGGCCAATTTCGGTGAGCACCTTTTAATGTCAAAAAAGGTGAAATATCTTGAGAGTTTACCATTTCCCTCCTTATTTCTTCAAGTGTATCCATATGTAATCTTAACACAATTCCCAGGACATCCTTACATTCTTGCATTGTGTGTGTTCTTTATTAATCATCATCAAAGGCAGTCCCTCGGAATCGAGGAAGACTTGCTTCCACTCTAAAAGTGAGTTCTCAGGTGGTTGAACAGTCCAATACAGGAACCACAATCCCTGTCACAGGTGGGACAGATAGTCGTTGAGGGAAAGGGTGGGTGGGACTGGTTTGCCGCACGTACTTTCCGCTGCCTGTGCTTGATTTCTGCATGCTCTCCGCGATGAGACTCGAGGTGCTCAGCACCCTCCCGGATGCACTTCCTCCACTTAGGGCGGTCTTTGGCCAGGGACTCCCAGGTGTCAGTGGGGATGTTGTACTTTATCAGGGAGGCTTTGAGGGTGGTCCTTGTAATGTTTCCTCTGCCTACCTTTGGCTCGTTTGCCGTGAAGGAGTTCCGAGTAGAGCGCTTGCTTTGAGAGCCTCGTGTCTGGCATGCGGACAATGTAACCTGCCCAGCGGAGCTGATCAAATGTGGTCAATGCTTCAATGCTGGGGATGTTGGCCTGGTTGAGGATGCGAACGTTGGTACGCCTGTCCTCCCAGGGGATTTGGTAGCATCTTGCGGAGACAACGTTGGTGGTATTTCTCCAGCGACTTGAGGTGTCTACTGTACATGCTCCATGTCTTTGAGCCGTACAGGATGGCGGGTATCACAACAGCCCTGTAGACCATGAGCTTGGTGGTACATTTGAGGGCCTGGTCTTTAAACACTCTTTTCCTCAGGCGGCCGAAGACTGCACTGGCGCACTGGAGACAGTGTTGAATCTCGTCGTCATTGTCTGCTCTTGTTAAGAGACTCCCGAGAAATGGGAAATGGTCCACGTTGTCCAGGGTCGCGCCGTGGATCTTGATGACTGGGGGGCAGTGCTGTGCGGCAGGGACAGGTTGATGGAGGACCTTTGTCCTACGAATGTTTAGCATAAGTTTATTAATACTGTCATCCCCACCCCCCATTTCTCCTGAAATTGTTATAACCAGTAATACTAAATTCCCAGTTCTGTCTGGACCTAAGCCACATCTCTGTTATAACTACGATATTGTGTTCCTCCATACCTGTAGTTATTAATTTTTCTAACTCTTCAATTTTGTTTTAATGCTTTGTGCATTCACAAATACGCCAGTCAATCTTGTCTTAGTTTTATGGTCTGTAACAACCTTTTTGAGTTTAGATAATAGTTGATATCAACTGTAATCGTTGATATATGTTAGCCTTTAAACATACATGGGGATATAGAATATATGCCTATATCGGTAACCTTCGCCAATCCTATAACCCTCCGAAAGCTCAACGTTCCTCTAACTCTGGCCTCTTGTGCATCCCCCACTTCCGTCGTCCCACCATTGGTGGCCATACCTACAGCCATCTGGCCCTATGCTCTGAAATCCTGTCCCCAAACCTATTTGCCTCTCCACCCCTTTCTCCTCCTTAAAGACCCTGCTTAAAACCTACCTTTTTGACCAAGTGATGGTCACCTGTCCTAATATCGCCTCCTGTGGCTCGGTGTCAAATTTGAGCTGATTACGCTCCTGTGAAGCGCCGTGGGATGTTTTACCATGCTAATGATACTATATAAATACAAGTAGTTATTGTTGAAAGGCATGAGTGCTTGACTTGTAGTTGGTTTTAACACTAATGCTACTCTGTCATGATACAATGCCATCTTGCCATCCAAACACTGAAAGTCTATGGCCACTGTAGTGAAACTCACCTGTACCATTCCATCTTGTCTCACAGAAACCTACTATTTTGAATTGGTATCTCTAGTTTGTAAATCAATATTGCCAAGGCTCCAGTTTGATGTAGTGTCCGCACATTCCATGTTCCTATAAATATTTTATACTGATTAAAAATGTTTTGTGTGGGTATATGCACCAGCAACAGCGTCTGATGAAGAGATAGATGATGTCTATAAAGACCTCCAAATGATAACCGAAGAAGCTCCAAGATCTGACATATTGCTGATAATGGGACACTTCAACGTAAAAGTGGGATCTAACTGGAATGTATGGGATGGAGCTGTAGGAAAGTTTAGATTAATGAGGGAAACAAGAAAGTAGGTTACATTCCCTCTGCCAACGGAGCTATCTGACCCATGGTGAACACTTCTTTATCAAAGAAAGTCACAAAAATTGGACTTGGTTTTCACCTGATGGGCAGACAAGAAATATGATTGATTTCAGCGCTATAAATAGAAGATGAAAGTCCAGTGTTGGTCGGGCAGATCCTTTTTGGCCGATGTCATTCTGACTAGAACTTAGTTTTGGCATCAGCAAGGTTGAGAATGAGAGCTGCTGGAAGAGCATTTACAGCAAACATCTGGGAAATGGACAAATCGAAAGAACCTGACATCAGTAACAAGTACAAAGATGTTGTAGAAAGAAACATTGTACCTGCAATAACTAAAGAAATAGATGTAGAAAAGACAATGAATACCGTCAAACATAGAATATTAAGAACTACAGATCAAGTATTTGATCTGAAAAACAACACTAAGAAACATCAGTGGATTACAGAAGTCCTGAAGTTGATTGAAAATTGAAGAAAGCTGATCACTAAAACAGTTCCTAATATGAGGAATGAATACAACAGGTTAACCAGAGAACTGAAGCTAAAACCCTAAAGAGATATGAACAACTGGATAAACAACCTGTGCAAAGATACAGAAAGTTATGGCAAAAGAAATGAAACATGGGCTATATCGGATGATAAGAGAACTAAGTGAATATTAAACGCTTAAAATGGCAACAGTGAAAGACCAAAATAGTCAGATAATTGAGACAAACAGGCAAGCAGCAAAGGATAGAAAGAATATTTTGAAGATCTATACAATCTACAGAGCATGGTGGATGAATGGTGAGGAACATATTGGGCCAAAAATCACGGTCCCTGCGGCGCATGCGATTTTCTTGGTGTGCAATGCGCATGCGCCAAAATCCGGCATTTGTGAACTGCCAAAATTTATTTTGACAGTTCCAGCGCATGCCTGGGGGAAGGGCCTTCGTGGGCAGAGATTTGGGCAATTTGCCTAACTCTTGCCCAGCGAATGTCCTTCAAACTCTTAGACCAGGTAAAAACAAGCATAATGCCTGCTTTTACCAGCGTAAGAGTTTTAAAAGATAGAAAAATAACATTTTATCAATAATTTTTATATTAAAAACCCTGCCCATTGAAGTAAGTATATTTTTACTCCTAGTAAAACATATACATTTTTTCAAAAAATTTTTTGTTGTCTAAAACATTTAATTAAATTCAATTTTAAATATGTGAAGTGTTTTTCTTATTTATTTAAACTGTTTGTGCTTTGGGGGTATCCCCATTCACGAGTTCCACCAACCTGACCCCGCCACACAGCACAGTCCCCCGGTCATCAAAATCTACTGCTCGGCCTTGGACAACGTGGACCATTTTCCATGCCTCGGGAGTCTACTTTCAGCAAGGACAGACATCGATGACGAGGTCCAACACCGCCTCCAGTGTGCCAGCGCAGCCTTCGGTCGCCTGAGGAAGAGAGTGTTTGAAGACTAGTACCTCAAATCTGGCACCAAGCTTATGATCTACAGGGCAGTAGTGATACCCGCCCTCCTATATGGCTCAAAGCACTGAAGAAGCACCACCAGCGCTGCCTCTGCAAGATCCTGCAAATCCACTGGGAGGATGGACTCACCAACGTCTGTGTTCTTGCTCAGGCCAACATCCCCAGCATCGAAGCACTGACCACACTCGACCAGCTCCGTTGGGTGGACCACATTGTCCGTATGCCCGACATGAGACTCCCTTGGCAAATGCTCTACTCGGAACTCCTACACTGCAAGCGAGCCCCAGGTGAGCAGAGGAAGCGCTTCAAGGACACCCGCAAAGCCTCCTTGATAAAATGCAACATCCCCAACGACACGTGGGAATTCCTGGCCCAAGACCACCCAAAGTGGAGGAAGAGCATCTGGGAGGGCACTGAGCACCTCGAGTCTCGTCGCTGAGAGCATGCAGAATAAAAGCGCAGACAGCGGAAGGAGCTGCGGCAAACTAAACTCCCCACCCACCCTTTCCTTCAACAAAGACTATGGCCCCAAGTTTCGGCCTCAGTTGCTCCTGATTTTTAGGAGCAACTGGTGTAGAACGGAGTATCTTAGAAATCGGAATTCTCAGCATTTAGTTTGCTCCAGTTCTAGTCAGTTAGAACAGTTTCACTTTGGAACAGAATTTTATTTTTCAAAAGGGGGCGTGTCCGGCCACTTACGCCTGTTTTCAAAGTTTCGGCAGTGAAAACTTACTCCAAACTAACTTAGAATGGAGTAAATGAAGATTTTTGTACGCTTGAAAAAACCTTGTCTACACTTTAGAAAATCAGGCGTAGGTTACAAATTAGGCGTAGGGAACGAGGAGGGGGGGGAAGGGAAGTCATTAAATTCTACAATCAATCCTTAGTTATACTTATACAAATATTATACAAATAAATCCAACCTGAATAAAAATTTATAAGCAAAGAAAAGACTAAATAAACCATGTTCCTACCTGTGTGAAAGTGCTTCAGGCAGGCCTTTCATGTTGCAGACAGGCAGCGGTGTGGCGTCAGTGTCTCGACGGCAGCGGCAGCAAGCAGCCTTCGAGCTGAGCTGCGGTGCTTGAGGCAGGCCTTCATTCTCTTCGTGGCTGGCCGCGAAAAAGCAACACCAGACGGATTCGAGGCCATTCGGCCATGAAATATCAGCGGCGTCAGTGGCTGGCCGGCAGCCGAAGAATCAGCGGACCGACGTGAGGCCATTCGGCCATGAGATAGCAGCGGCGTCAGTGGCTGGCCGGCAGCCGAAGAATCAACGCAGGACACACGCAGCTCATTAAGGTTCTTGAGGCCATTCGACCACGCTTTAGGGGCGGCGTTAGTGGCTGGCCGGCAGCCAAAGAATCAACACCTGACACATGCAGCTCTTTATGGTGCTTGAGGCCATTCGGCCACGCTTTAGGGGCGGCGTCAGTGGCTCGACGGCAGCCGAAGATACAGCAGCAGCCTTCGAGCTGTGAGGGGGACTGAGGCCATTTGGACAGGGGGAGGCAGCCACATCGACAGTTTTATATTTAAATTAGCAGAATAGGTGCTGCATTGTCAACACCACGTATTATGCAATGGTTCGCCATCAATTCACTGCATAGGAGAGAATTGATTACAGCTCACCGCACCAGGAACATCGTAGCCTGTAGGTTGATGGGCAGCAGACCTTACCCACGTCGACGATATCGAACCAGGCGCTCGTACCTGGACATGAGCGAGGCTGATTGTGTGAAAAGGCTGAGTTTTCGCAGAGAAGTTGTCACTGAGATCTGTGATATGGTGAGAGCAGATTTGCAGGCCAGAAGCAGAACGCCAACTGCCTTGTCTGTTGAAGTGAAGGTAACAGCTGCACTTTCTTTCTATGCCTCGGGATCGTTTCAGACTACAACTGGAGATGTGTGTGCCATCTCTCAACGTGCAATACATGCCTGCGTTTACCAGGTCACAGCTGCACTGTATACGTGGAGGAATGACTTCATCAATTTCCCAATGACCGCACAAGCGATCCATGAGAGGGCTGTGGGCTTCTTCAGGATTGCCGGCTTCCCAAAGGTACAGGGCTGCATTGATTGTACCCACATAGCCTTGCGAGCACCTGTGGAGGAATCTGAGCAGTACCGAAATAGGAAAGGTTTCCACTCTATCAATGTGCAGCTCGTGTGTGACGACAAGCAGCGCATCATGTCAGTTGATGCGAGATACCCTGGCAGCACCCACGATGTGTTCATCCTACGCGACAGCTTTATATCTGACATGTTTGAGCAGCAGCCAGAAGGGCAGAGCTGGCTACTGGGAGACAAAGGGTATGGCCTGACCACCTGGCTCATGACGCCCAGACGCGTGACACGGACAGAAGCTGACCGTCAATACAACATGGCGCACATTGCGACGCGCAGCATCATTGAGAGGACCATTGGCATATTGAAACAGCGTTTCCGATGCCTGAACCATTCCGGAGGACACTTGCTATACTCTCCTCAGATTGTCGGTCATTTCACTGTTGTGTGCTGCATGCTTCATAACTTAGCCATCATGAGGCAGCAGGAGCTAGTAGTGGAACCAGAAGACCCACGTGAGGGTCCAGTGCACGATGATAGTATTACGGAAGACCAGGATGTGGATGATAACGACAATCAGGAAAGCATGCAAGTGCCTGATGCCAGAGCACGAGGTCGGAGGAGGGCTGTCCATCGTGCCCCTTTAACGATTGCTCGAGCCTTGCGCCAGCAGCTCATCCGTGAACGCTTCAACTACTGATGCCTGAGGGCTCTGCGACCACTTTTGCGTATGGACATGTTTATTCTTTGCAGTTGTTCCTACGTTGTGTTGTGTTAATGGAACATGAAACAGTTTTAATGAAAAAATATTTTATTGAAAAGTTAACGTCACTCTAATATTTGTTGTATCAAACTATACTTTTTAATATGAATCTTGAAGATCACTTAAAAACTTTAAGATCACTTATAAACTTGTAAAGTTACAAAAGTTATAAAACAGTTTTTGTGAAAAATTTTACACTCTTAAGATCACTTTTTAGATGCAAAATTAAATAATTTACAGAATGTGAGAGCATTTACACTATAAGATCACTTAAAAACCATAAGATCCCTTATAAGTTGTAAAGTTACAAAACTTACCAAACAAATTACAATTTGAAAAACGCTACTACAGCTACATCAAGAACAAGAACAAAAGCAGCAAAGAAAGGCTGCAACCATGTCTCATCCATATCTCAGTGAATGTTCACTTCCTCATGGGGGTGTCATTTGATTGGCTGGGCTGTGTGCCCTTATTGCAGCAGCTACCTCAACCAGGCCCTCCCTGATGGCCTGTGCCGACACTTGCATGCCCTCCCTGACGGCCTGAGCCGTCGATTGCACTCCCTCGGACATTCCCTCCCTAAGTTCCCGTGCCATTATTGCTATTTCTCCCGTCAGGACCGTCAACTCTTCACCAACTGCACTGACGCCACCGTTGAGTGATCGGGTAAGCTCATTGGTCTCCATACCCAATGCCACAACCTGAGTTGCATCTGTTGCACGCTGCATCTCAGGAGAGCGTGTCTCCAATCTCCTTCTCCTCCTCCTCTGCCTGGGTCTGTCTTGTGGCACCACTACACTGGGAGGCGCGGGCACGGACGGTGGGATGCTCGGTGTTGCAAGTGGCACCACTACACAGGGAGGCGCAGGCTGGGACTGTGGGACGCTCTGTGCTCCGGACGGCTGAACTGGAGGGAGAGGCTCAGGCTGGAATGGTGGGATGCTCTGTTGCAGACGGCAGAACTAGAGGGAGAGGCTCAGGCTGGAACGGTAGGACGCTCGGTGTTCCAGATGACTGCACTCGAGTGCGAGCCGTGGGCTGGGATGTTGGACGAATGGGTGTAAACTGCTCCATGATATCAGCAGCAACACTGGGACCAAAAGCGTCGGAATCAAAACCATAGCAGGTGGAACCAGAACCTATGTGAGAGGGAGGCGCAGGCTGGGACGGTAGTGCACTGACTGTAGAATGCTGCATTATACCAGCAGCACCACTGGGACCCGCAACATCGGAAGCGAAACCATGGAAGGTGGAACCAAGACCTATGCTAGGGGTTGAAACTCTGATGCCCCTTGATGGGGGCTCATAAACATTAAATTGGAAGCTCTCCCCTGCAGACATTTCAGTCATCGCTGCCATCATCCAGTCTGGATCGTCCGCAGCTGGTTGTACTGGTTCTGGTTCTTCTTCTGTCCCCTCAGGATCCTCAGGGTTGGCAGCAGCAGCAGCATCGTCGTCATCATCATCATGTTCTGCAAAATACATCAGAACAGTCAAATGCTTAACAGCAAGGGAGGGGGCAGGATAAGTGGCATGAGTACTCTCGCACATAGCAGGCCAGGCAGCAGGTTGATTTAAAGGGCCACGATGCATTTTCAGGACTTACCCTCTTCCTCGCGCGCAGGCCCAGCTTGTGCTGTACCGATTGCTTTTCTCCATGTCCGACTCACCATAGCAGCTACCCTTTGTTCCAAGGGTGTCAGTGGATGCAGATTGGGCACGCCTCCTCCTGTCCGAGTTGCCTCCCTTTTGTTGTGGGCCAATTTCTTCTGCAAAGAGTAAAATATAACTTTACAGAGTGTGTCAGTCTGCAAGGTGGGACATACAGGTTACAATTACGATTAAATTAAAAATGGGAAATATTACTGACACTAACTACTTGACCAAGGTCGTGCCATTTCTTTTTACACTGGCTTCCAGATCTCATGCACCACTGCGCAGTAATCTTCTGCAACTTGGTTCCAGCGTTTCTTCATTTCTTTAGGTGGCACTTTTATGCGACCTCTGTTGCTGGTATCTAGCTCCTGCCATCTCTGCTCAATTACGTTGACTAATATCTCTACTTCCTCATGCAAGAAATTCTTTGTTCTTGGTGGACGTTGATCCATTGCAAAGTTGAATTGGCACTTTTATTTCTCAAAACACACAGTCCTTAATTTGCATGCACCAATGCAGCACCGGTTCTGCAAGATTAGCAGTGAAAAGCTGAAATCACTGATTTCAGCAGGTGATTTATTCAACAGTGCTGCTAAAAGCACTCCCTCACACACACAAATATCACAAAAATTAAATTACAAGCCTTTGAAGGGGACCAAGAAACACATCTTCACTTTTTCTCCAGTCCTTTTAAAAATGGCCGAGTGCCAATGTTTGTTTGATACTGCGCGTGCGCGCACGTGCAGGGTTGCCGGCACCACGAAGGCTCATTTAAATTGGACCCGCCCCCCACTACTTCCAGAATCGGCGCGAGTGTTTGGCTCCGCCGCCCGCTGAGAAGTGCGCGCCGCGCCAAGCAGAGTTAGAGCTCCGAGGAGCCGGAGAATCTCGGAGTTTTTTTTAAGCGCACTTTTAGGCGCGAAGAACAGGCATCCAGCTCCGAGGTGCGCCGTTTTCGGCGTGGGCTGAAACTTGGGGCCTATAATTCCCGCATTTGACAGTACAGCCATCTGAGAACTCGGAGTGGAAGCAAGTCTTCCTCGATTTCGTTGATCGCTGTAGAAATGGAACTCACCATTACTGTGAATGGAGATATGCCATTTTCATTGGTTAGTCCGGCCCACGTGGTCCCAGGCTGCACATACGTTTCTGGAATATGTGGGCCTCTGCACTGGGCTGCGCATGGAGGCCTCTGAGTGCAAGTGTTCGTTCCTCCAGAACCACCAGGCACATTCGTAAATATTTTTGTGGTCTGAGGCATACAAGAGCGCAATCTTTGGCCCATTGTGAAAGTGATACAAAGGAAGTTTAAGAAAATTTATGAAGAACATGTGGATAAAAACTGGAGACAGTCCCCACAGTTTATATCAGGCAAGTTCGTGCAAACACGATTTCCCTCCTATACATACTGGCTGGTATATGATTTATTTGAATACTCTGGTAACCTGATCCTTTGGATGTTTCTATGGGAGCCAGTGATGTCTGTAGTGTTCTGCCAGCGCATCTCGCATCGAGTGACTGAAGATTTACAGCTGTTGAGGGTTCACTGGGTGTTCCTGTGGGGTCTGCTCACCCGGCCGGTGTCCCAGTGGGGTCTGCTCACTGGGCCGGCGTCCCAGTGGAGACGGCCCACCGGGCCGGTGTCCCAGTGGGGTCTCCTCACCCGGCCGGCGTCCCAGTGGGGTCTCCTCACCCGGCCGGCATCCCAGTGGAGATGGCCCATCGGGCCCAGTGGGGTCTCCTCACCGGGCCGGCGTTCCAGTGGAGACAGCTCACGAAGCCCGCAGCAGATGCAATCTCCACGGACGTATCACTCCGACTGAAAGAGGTGTTAATGAAGCAGTGCCCGATGAGCTTATGGTTGCTTTATTAATGTGGGTGGAGATAGAAATAGTGAGATTTAATCTTCTATTTTATTGTGTCTGTACACTGAGCTTCCACTTTACCAGCATTCTTTCCCTGGACAACTTGCTCCGAGTCTATAATGTGCTAGTGAGAGAGGACAGTTAAAATGTTTGCAGACAGAAGCAGGATTCATACAGTAATGACAGAAGAAAGCATCAAGAGAACTCTCCTTTAGCTGGACTAGTGCAGCCTACAATATTTATTGGGAATTGTTAAAGACCAAAATGGATCCATTGGACTAGAGCCAGGCGGCAGATCTGTGATCAGTTGCTGAAACATTTTCTATTTAAGTTAGCACCATAATTAATGCTCTCTCGGCATTGGCTCAGAGAGTTACATAACCGATGAGAAAAGAGGAACAATCTTAGTTTGGTCAGGTGTCTGACTGGCGGGTGAGGAAACATAGCTGTTTCTGCCTGAAATAAATGGAGCACTTCAGACAATACAAATGGTTAATGGTTATCTCTCTTTCGCCATTATAAACTGCCCATTTTAAACGTGGATGGGGTGTGTTATACTAATCTTCAAAAAAGGAGGCCAGAGTGAATGCAGCAATACAGGGCCCAAGTTTCGAGCCGCGCCTAGAACAGCGCAGTCCCGACCTGGACGCCCGTTTTTCACGCCACAAAGTGCGCCTAAAAAAAACCTCCAGATTCTCCAGCTCCCTGCAGGTCCACTGGCCCTCGGCGCAGCGCAGCAGGAGCTGTAGGGGGCGGAACCAGGTCTCTGCGCTGAAAACAGTGCCGGGACCTCTGCACATGCGCGCTACAATAGGCGCGCATGTGCAGTAGCTCCAGGCGCCCGAAACAGTGTGGGAGGGGCCGAAGCACACAGCCCCTAGCCCTGGCCCAATGGCCTCACTGGGGCTGCGTGAATAAGGCTCCTCCCACGGCCAGCTCCTGCTTCCTCCCGACTCGACTCCCGCTTCCCGCCTCCGGACCGGACCCGACACCGACCTCACTCCCGCTCCTCCCCCTGGACCCGACCCGACCCCCCGGACTGGACCCGACTCGACTCCCGCTCCCCCCCACCCCCCGCCCCCGACTACACACTCGACACCGACCCGACTCCCGCTTCCCCCGCCCCCCCGGACCGGACCCGACCCCCCGGACTGGACCCGACCCGAACCCCCCCCCCCCCCCCCCCGCCTCCGGACCCGACACCGACCCGACTCCCGCTCCCCCTCCCCCGCCCCAGGACTGGATCTGACCTGCCCTCCCTCCCCCCGACCTGACCTCCCTCCCTCTCCCTCCCTCCCCCCGTCCCGAACCGAATCGACCTCCCTCCCACTACCCCCCCGACCTGCGCTCCCCCCGACCCGACCCAACGCCACCTATCTGTAAATCTGGTGCTGGGGACGGGCCCTGCCCGAAGTCTCGGGCCCAGCCCGTTCAGCCTCCCTCCCCCTTCCTTTCTCCCCCCCCTTCTCCTTTTCCCCCCCCTTCTCCTTTTCCCCCCTTCTCCTTTACCCCCCATCTCCTTTACCCCCCCATCTCCTTTACCCCCCCATCTCCTTTACCCCCATCCCTCACCCTTCTCCCCCATCCCTCACCCTTCTCCCCCATCCCTCACCCTTCTCCCCCATCCCTCACCCTTCTCCCCCATCCCTCACCCTTCTCCCCCATCCCTCACCCTTCTCCTCCATCCCTCACCCTTCTCCCCCATCCCTCACCCTTCTCCCCCATCCGTCACCCTTCTCCCCCATCCGTCACCCTTCTCCCCCATCCCTCACCCTTCTCCCCATCCCTCACCCTTCTCCTCCATCCCTCCCCCATCCCTCTCCCCCATCCCTCACCCTTCTCCCCCATCCCTCACCCTTCTCCCCCATCCCTCACCCTTCTTCCCCCATCCCTCACCCTTCTCCCCCATCCCTCACCCTTCTCCCCCATCCCTCACCCTTCTCCCCCATCCCTCACCCTTCTCCCCCATCCCTCACCCTTCTCCCCATCCCTCACCCTTCTCCCCCATCCCTCACCCTTCTCCCCCATCCCTCACCCTTCTCCCCCATCCCTCACCCTTCTCCCCCATCCCTCACCCTTCCCCCTCCCCCATCCCTCACCCTTCTCCCCCATCCCTCACCCTTCTCCCCCCATCCCTCACCCTTCTCCCCCATCCCTCACCCTTCTCCCCCATCCCTCACCCTTCTCCCCCATCCCTCACCCTTCTCCCCCATCCCTCACCCTTCTCCCCCATCCCTCACCCTTCTCCCCATCCCTCACCCTTCTCCCCCATCCCTCACCCTTCTCCCCCATCCCTCACCCTTCTCCCCCATCCCTCACCCTTCTCCCCCATCCCTCACCCTTCTCCCCCATCCCTCACCCTTCTCCCCCATCCCTCACCCTTCTCCCCCATCCCTCACCCTTCTCCCCCATCCCTCACCCTTCTCCCCCATCCCTCACCCTTCTCCCCCATCCCTCACCCTTCTCCCCCATCCCTCACCCTTCTCCCCCATCCCTCACCCTTCTCCCCCATCCCTCACCCTTCTCCCCCATCCCTCACCCTTCTCCCCCATCCCTCACCCTTCTCCCCCATCCCTCACCCTTCTCCCCCATCCCTCACCCTTCTCCCCCATCCCTCACCCTTCTCCCCCATCCCTCACCCTTCTCCCCCATCCCTCACCCTTCTCCCCCATCCCTCACCCTTCTCCCCCATCCCTCACCCTTCTCCCCCATCCCTCACCCTTCTCCCCCATCCCTCACCCTTCTCCCCCATCCCTCACCCTTCTCCCCCATCCCTCACCCTTCTCCCCCATCCCTCACCCTTCTCCCCCATCCCTCACCCTTCTCCCCCATCCCTCACCCTTCTCCCCCATCCCTCACCCTTCTCCCCCATCCCTCACCCTTCTCCCCCATCCCTCACCCTTCTCCCCCATCCCTCACCCTTCTCCCCCATCCCTCACCCTTCTCCCCCATCCCTCACCCTTCTCCCCCATCCCTCACCCTTCTCCCCCATCCCTCACCCTTCTCCCCCATCCCTCACCCTTCTCCCCCATCCCTCACCCTTCTCCCCCATCCCTCACCCTTCTCCCCCATCCCTCACCCTTCTCCCCCATCCCTCACCCTTCTCCCCCATCCCTCACCCTTCTCCCCCATCCCTCACCCTTCTCCCCCATCCCTCACCCTTCTCCCCATCCCTCACCCTTCTCCCCCATCCCTCACCCTTCTCCCCCATCCCTCACCCTTCTCCCCCATCCCTCACCCTTCTCCCCCATCCCTCACCCTTCTCCCCCATCCCTCACCCTTCTCCCCCATCCCTCACCCTTCTCCCCCATCCCTCACCCTTCTCCCCCATCCCTCACCCTCCCTCACCCTTCTCCCCCATCCCTCACCCTTCACCCCCATCCCTCACCCTTCTCCCCCATCCCTCACCCTTCTCCCCCATCCCTCACCCTTCTCCCCCATCCCTCACCCTTCTCCCCCATCCCTCACCCTTCTCCCCCATCCCTCACCCTTCTCCCCCATCCCTCACCCTTCTCCCCCATCCCTCACCCTTCTCCCCCATCCCTCACCCTTCTCCCCCATCCCTCACCCTTCTCCCCCATCCCTCACCCTTCTCCCCCATCCCTCACCCTTCTCCCCCATCCCTCACCCTTCTCCCCCATCCCTCACCCTTCTCCCCCATCCCTCACCCTTCTCCCCCATCCCTCACCCTTCTCCCCCATCCCTCACCCTTCTCCCCCATCCCTCCCTCTGCTCCCCCCTCTCTCACTCTACCCCCCTCTGTCAGAAACACAGACACTGACAGACAGAGAATGAGAGACACACAGACAGACAGAGAGATAGAGATACTGACAGAGGCACACTGGGGGGGGGGCATCCCAGCACGCTGTTGGAGGGCTCCCGGTGCTGCAGTTGGGAAGTAGAAAATGTTTTATTTATTGATTTAAAAAAAAAAATTATTTCTTATTAATTTTTTTTGATTGATTTATTGGTTGATTTATTGATGTATTTATCATTTATTATTGATGATGGCTCTTTATTTGTAAAACTGAAGTGTTTAATGTTTGTAAACTTCCCTTTAAACCCCCCCTCCCCCCCCCCCCCCCGCTATTCCCTACGCCTGATTTGTAACCTACGCCTGATTTTCTAAAGTGTAGACAAGGTTTTTTCGAGCGTACAAAAATCTTCACTTACTCCATTCTAAGTTAGTTTGGAGTAAGTTTTCACTGACGAAACTTTGAAAACAGGCGTAAGTGGCCGGACACGCCCCCTTTTGGGAAAAAAAAATTCTGTTCCAAAGTGAAACTGTTCTAACTGACTAGAACTGGAGCAAACTAAATGCCGAGAAATCCGATTTCTAAGATACTCCGTTCTATACCAGTTGCTCCTAAAAATCAGGAGCAAATCATGTGGAAACTTGGGGCCACAGAGTCAGCTTACTGAGTACAGCCCAGGAAAGTATTTACTGAGACATTGCAGAGGAGAATGAAAAGGTGAGTAAAACATGAACATTCAAACCCAGTGGGCATGACCAGGTAGCTGGCCCATCAAGCCTGCCCTGCAAAATTGTACTGCATGAAGAACAAGCTGGTTTTGGAATGCTATACCTACAATAAATCAATTGTTTGTGAAAGGACAAATTTCAGAGAAACTTATTGAACACAACAACAATTGTTACAACAGTTTTATAAATTTTAAGCAGACTTTTACTAGAGTGGGACAAGAAGGGAGACGCCATGTCTTGAGCATGTTATGATATTCCTGAGAAACTTGCCAGACTGATAGAAAACATCTATATCAAGTCCCTGAGTACATGGGAAACTAACGGAATAGTTTAGATCAACAATTGGGGTAAGACAAGGAAGCACACGACTGCCTGGTTTATTTAATTTGGACTCGCAAAGTACTGATGACCTTGTGCTGAAAGGTGATATTGGAGGAGGCTCCTAATGTGGCAAGATTTTAAACAATGTCAGAATTGCTGACCTTATAGAAACATATAAAACAGATTTACAGCAACTAACTGATAGGGTGTACGTGGAGAGTAGAACATTTGGATTACACATTAACAAAAAGAAGACAACGGTCATGACATTTGGGAAGCATCAGGAAGTGTATCTATTGCAGTTGGAGGAGATGCAGTTGAACAGGTGCAAATGTTTCTATACGTCGATGGGTCGGTGTCAGAGAATGGAAGTTGTGAAGAGGACATCAAAGAAGGATTGGATTTGCTTCTGCTGCTTTTGGAAGATTAAGCAGGATATGGAAGGCTAAAGATATTTTGGTAAAAACAAAGGTATGAGTTTAAGAAGTGCTAGTTACCCCCCGTATATATTCTACAGATCTGAGTGTTGGAACATGAGAAAAGTTGACAAGCAAAAGATATTAACAGCAGAGATGAGTTGGTTGAGAAGAATACTGGGAGTGTGCAAAGAATACAGATTGGTATAATACGAACATGGCTTGGACAAGAAACAACACTGTACAGAAGGGAGACGACTGCAAAGGTTTGGACACATTTCAGGAATGGAAACCGCTAGAATACCTTTCATGGCCCCGCACACAGGTACATGGAAGAAGAAGCTGAGGAAAACGACGGAAGCGTTGGATAGACAACGTTAAGAATGGGGTACAGGAGAATTAAGGGTCCAAGCTAGTTCACAGCCAACAACAGTGGCGTGAAATCATTCAACCCCACCATTGGTGCTGAATGGGAATTTAGTAGTGGTTAATATTAGTTATTATATTTTACTTATTACAAGTCTTAACAAAAATAAGTTTAGACAGTACTAAACAGCTGCCACTTGAAGTTACTAGTACGTTATTTTTTTAAAATATTAGGAGGCCTTTGCTGGTGGTAAAAAGATACTCCATGTTCTAAAGTTGGTTACATAGTCAACAGTGCAGAGAGATTTGTATAATAGCATATACAATATTGACTAGTTGATCATGGAGAGGTTCTGCAAAGGCCAAAAGTGACTCTTGCCTTAATAGCAAGCTCTGTGGTCGTGTCACTTTGCTCTAATTACATAATTTCTTCTCCCACACTGCTCCTCTTCCAAACAGGTTGTTTTTGGCAAATGTACTGACCTGAACCGAGTTGATTTAAGTTTGAAATTAGCACTATGGTATTGCGTTACACTTGAGGTCTCTGCAGGCAGCTTGGTGTTTTATAGGATGATTTTATCCATTTCTTGTTGACGTTGACTGTCGCTCAGCTCAATCTTGTCTATGTAATGTCGATTGTACTGAAGTTGCAATGATGGCATTACTTCAGTTTTATCAAGAAATAAATTACTGAGCGATTTGTTTTTTTAAACTCCGCTACCAGATATTGGCTCTCGATAATTCTGAGTATGATTTCAGAGAGCAACATCTCAATCAATCAAGACTGCCATTTAATCTGCAGGCAACTGTACTCTGTACCCTCCAGTCAGAAAGCACTGACGACCTCGGTGAATTAGAAACATGGTTCACGTTAAAAAAAAAAGTCTTATCTAACGTGTGTGGTATTTCTGCTACCGTTTCTTGATTTTTTACAAAGATGGCAGCACTGAAATGAGATAGCTTAATTAGTGTAACATTATTGGGGAATGACATACTATTTTGTTTGTGAAATTATACTTCGATTATGACTGCCTGGGAGTGATTCAGAGCAGTAATTTCATTTCAGGATTCTAATGAGATTGAAGCTCACATTTTTATTATCATGTGAACCCGAAGATTAAATTCCTGCTGTGAGGAAGCGCCTTAGATGGACTAGTGGGTAAAGGCACCATACAATGGGCCCAAGTTTCGGGCCGCGCCCGTTTTTCGCGCCACAAAGTGCGCCTAAAAAAAAAACTTATCTATTCTCCAGCTTCCTGCAGGTCCTCTGGAGCTGGCGCAGCGCAGCATGAGCTGTAGGGGGAGGAGCCAGGTCCCTGCGCTGAAAGCAGTGCCGGGACCTCTGCACATGCGCTACAGTGGGCACGCATGTGCAGTAGCTCCAGGCGCCCAAAACTGTGGGTGGGGCCCGAAGCACGCACCCCTAGCCCTGGCCGAATGGCCTCACTGGGACTGCGTGAATAAGGTTCCTCCCACCCGACCCGCTCCCCCACCCCCGGACCTCCGCGACTCCCCCGGACCTCCGCGACCCCCCCCCCCCCCCCCCCCAGCCCCCGACGCCACCTACCTGTAAATCCAGCCCGAGGTCTTGGGCCCGGCCATTTAGCCTCCTTCTCTCCCTTCCCCCCACCCCCTCCCCCGCTTCCCTCCCCCTTCCCTCCCCCTCCCCCCCTCCTTCCTCTCTCCCTCCCTCCCTCCTCTCTTCCTCTCTCCTTCATTCCCTCCCTCCTCTCTCCTTCCCTCCCTCCTCTCTCCTTTCCTCCTTCCTTCCCTCCCTCCTCTCTTCCTTCTTCCCCCTTCCCCCCCTTCTTTCCCCCCCTTCTCCTCTTCTCCCCCTTTCCTCCCCCCCTCCCCCTTTCCTCCCCCCCCTCTCTCTTCCCCCCCCCCCCCCCCCCCCCCGGACCTCCGCGACTCTCCTCCCCCCCCCCCCCCCTCGAAACCCGATGCCACCTACCTGTAAATCCAGCCCGAGGTCTTGGGCCCAGCCGTTCAGCCTCCTTCTCTCCCTCCCCCCCCCCCCCACCACCTCTCCTTCCCTCCCCCTCCCCCCCCCCCACCACCTCTCCTTCCCTCCCCCTCCCCCCCTCTCCTTCTCTCCCTCCCTCCTCTCTCCCTCCCTCCTCTCTCCCTCCCTCCTCTCTCCCTCCCTCCTCTCTCCCTCCCTCCTCTCTCCCTCCCTCCTCTCTCCCTCCCTCCTCTCTCCCTCCCTCCTCTCTCCCTCCCTCCTCTCTCCCTCCCTCCTCTCTCCTTCCCTTCCCTCCCTCCTCCTTCCCCTCTTCCTTTCTCCTTCCCTCCCTCCCTCCCTCCTCCTTCCTCTCTCCTTCCCTCCCTCCTCTCTCCTTCCTCT
>NC_091984.1:165182656-165329880 GCF_044704955.1 Pristiophorus japonicus
CTCTCCCCCCCCCGCTCTCTCCCCCCCCCCGCTCTCTTTCTCTCCCCCCCCCCCGCTCTCTTTCTCCCCCCCCCCCCCGCTCTCTTTCTCCCCCCCTCTCGCTCTTTCCCTCTCGCACTTTTTCTCCCTCTCCTCTCTCGCACTTTTCTCCTTTCCCTCTTGCTCCCTCTCCCTTCTCTCTCTGCTCTCCCCCTCTGCCACCCCCGCCCCGCCATCCTCACCTCCGTCTTTATCTCCCCCCCCCAACGTCTTTCACCCCCCCTCCGTCTGTGTCCCCTCCCCCCCCACGCCATCTTTCTCTCTCCTCCTCCTCCCCCCCACCCTGCCTTCCACCCCCCCCCCACCCTGTCTTCCACCCCCCCCCACCCTGTCTTCCACCCCCCCCCCACACCCGGTCTTCCACCCCCCCCCCCCACACACCCGGTCTTCCACCCCCCCCCACCCGGTCTTCCACCCCCCCCCACCCGGTCTTCCACCCCCCCCAACCCGGTCTTCCTTCCACCCCCCCACCCGGTCTTCCTTCCACCCCCCCCACCCGGTCTTCCACCCCCCCCCCCCCCCTCCACCCTGTCTTCCACCCCCCCCCCCACCCTGTCTTCCACACCCCCCCACCCTGTCTTCCACCCCCTCCCACCCTGTCTTTCTCTTTCCCCTCCCACCCTGTCTTTCTCTTTCCCCTCCCACCCTGTCTTTCTCTTTCCCCTCCCACCCTGTCTTTCACTTTCCCCTCCCACCCTGTCTTTCTCTTTCCCCTCCCACCCTGTCTTTCTCTTCTGCCCCCCCCCCCCCACCCTCACCCCGTCTTTCTCTCCTCCTCCCCACCCCCCCCATCCCGTCTCTTTCTCTCTCTCTCTTATGCTCACCCTCTCTCTAACCCCCACTCTGCCCCTGCCAACCTCATTGTGTGTCGTCCCTCCCCCCGCCCCCCCTCAGAGGTTTCTCCTCTCCCTCAAAGGAATGGACTGTAAGTAGGGAAATCTTCATTGCTGAGTCTCCCTGCTAACTAATGCCCAAGTTGAGAAAGCAAATAACTTGGAAATAGCCTGACTAGTGAGGAGCCGATTGTGAGAAGTCAATGAGGGTACTTACTTCCTTCTCAGAGTGGGGAATTGTAAGAAGTCATGAATCCGAAGAAATAGTGAATTATAAAAGAAATTATGGTTTTATAAAAGAGAAACTTGTGCCAGCTCAGCAGATACAAAACAGGCCATCAAGGCCTAGCTATGGCGATAAAGGATTTAGTGAGGAGCCTTAACGATAAGCGAGCTGTCTCTTGAAAAGGCAACAAGACATTCAGACAGAGATAAGGAATAAAATGACCTCATATGTACCCTCTCCCCTGTGATTGGACAATTGAATGGGTAAAAAATGATTGATGCAAAGTATCCACCGGCCCACGAAATAAGGTGTAAAACAGGCAACTGAGAGAAACAGGCGGACTGAGGAGACAGTTTCCTGAAGGTGGAACCCATGCTGGGTTTGGTCCAACACTTTGGTTAACCTCAAACCGCTGAAGTGGACCCCACCGCGGGCTTCAGCCTAACACCAACCCCAGCTCGGGATCCGTTCCGAGACTACCGTTCTGCCTCAACGTCCATCAGTGCCGGGGCCGTCGATCGTTCTCATCTGTCACGGGTCATATGTCTCCTATATCTGTCTTAATCGCGTGTTGTATCTGATTAAGAACAGAAGAAATTATGCTTATAACTGATGCTCTTTAGTAAAACACCGTACAACTTCGAAGACTCTGTCAGTAATCTGTGTGTGACCTGTGATTCAAATCTTAAGCCACCCCCCACTCCCCGGTCCCTCTTTAGAAACATAGAAATCCACAGCGCAGAAGGAGGCCATTGCGGCCCATCGTGTCCGCGCCGGCCACAAAGAGCCGCATGGCCCTTGGTCAGCAGCCCTAAAGGTTACATATAAACCAATGAACAATGGCGAAAAGGAGAAGAGCAACCAGTACGCCCCACAGACTGCAGAGATCGTGGTTGCATTGGTTGTAATTTACCAAAATTCCCTGGAATCTGGGGCGGTCCCAGCAGATTGGAAAACTGCAAATGTAACCCCCCTATTTAAAAAAAGGATGCAGACAAAAAGTAGGAAACTGGGACCAGTTAGCCTAACTTCTGTCGTTGGGAAAATGCTGGCTGGAGTCCATTATTAAGGAAGCAGTAGTGGGACATTTGGAAAAGCATGATTCAATCAAGCAGAGTCAGCATAGTTTTATGAAATGGAAATCATGTTTGATAAATTTGCTGGTGTTCTTAGACGATGTAACGGGCAGGGTGGATAAGGGGGAACCAGTGGATGTGGCGTATTTGGATTTCCAGAAGGCAGTCGATAAGGTGCCACATAAGAGGTTACTGCACAAGATAAAAGCTCATGGGGTTGGGGGTAATATATTAGCATGGATAGAGGATTGGCTAACTAACAGAAAACAGAGAGTTTGGATAAATGGGTCATTTTCCGGTTGGCAAACAGTGACTAGTGGGGTGCCGCAGGGATCAGTGCTGAGTCCTCAACTATTTACAATCTATATTAATGACATGGATGAAGGGACCGAGTGTAATGTAGCCAAGTTTGCTGATGATACAAAGATGGGTAGGAAAGCAAATTGTGAGGAGAACACAAACAATCTGCAAAGGGATATAGACAGACTAAGTGAGTGGGCAAAAATTTGGCAGATGGAGTATAATGTGGGAAAATGTGAGGTTACCCACTTTGACAGAAATAATAGAAAAGCAAATTAGAATTTAAATGGAGAAAAATGGCAAAGTGCTGCAGTACAGAGAGACCTGGGGGTCCTTGTGCATGAAACGCAAAAAGTTAGTATGCAGGTACAGCAAGTAATCAGGAAGGCAAATGGAATGTTGTCCTTTATTGCAAGGGGGATAGAGTATAAAAGCAGAGAAGTCCTGCTACAACTGTACAGGTTATTGGTGAGACCACATCTGGAGTACTGCGTACAGTTTTGGTCTCTGTATTTAAGGAAGGATATTTGGAGGCTGAGAAGATTCACTAAGTTGATTCCGGAGGTGAGGGGTTGACTTATGAGGATAGGTTGGGCCTATACACATTGGAATTCAGAAGAATGAGAGGTGATCTTATTGAAACTTATAAGATAAGATAATGAAGGGGCTCGACAAGGTGGATGCAGAGAGAATGCTTCCACTTATAGGGGAAACTAAAACTAGGGAACATAATCTTACAATAAGGGGCCGCCCATTTAAAACTGAGATGAGGAGAAATTTCTTAGGGTTGTAAATCTATGGAATTCTCTGCCTCAGAGATCTGTGAAGGCTGGGTCATTGAATACATTTAAGGCAGAGGTAGACAGATTTTTGAGCAACAAGGGTTATGGGGAGCGGGCAGGGAAGTGGAGCTGAGTCCATGATCAGATCAGCCATGACCTTATTGAATGGTGGAGCAGGCTCGAGGGGCCAAATGCCCTACTCCTCCTATTTCTTATGTTTCTTATGACACCGCTTACACTGCAACATTCTACACTCCACCCCATGTGATCTTCTGGGAGGGGCAAACAAACAGATGATAATCCAGGCCAATTGGGGGAAAAAATCTGGGAAAATTCCTCTCTGACCCATCCAGGCGCTCAAAACTAGTCCAGGAGATCACCCTGGCAGTATTCGATTCCCTAAAGTACTTCCCATCGTATCTGCGCGAGCCAACAGGAGGTTATCCAGTCTAATCCCACTTACCAGCTCTAGGTCTGTAACCCTGCAGGTTAAGGCCCTTTAAGAGCTTATCCAAGCACCTTTTAAATGTGGTGAGGCTTTCTGCATCCACCACTCTTCCAGGCAGTGAGTTTCAGACTCCCACAACCCTCTGTGTGAAGAAGCTTTCCCTCAAATCCCCTCTTCCACTAACCACCTTAAAACTATGCCCCCTCATAATTAACCCCTCCACCAAGGGAAATAGGCCCTTGCTCCACTATGTCCAGGCCCCTCAAAATTTTATACTGCTCAGTGAGGTCTCCTCTCAACCTCCTCTGTTCCAATGAGAACAAACTCAGCCTATGCAATTTGTCCTCATAGCTAAGATTCTCCATTCCAGGCACCATTCTAGTAAATCTCCTCTGCACCCTCTCTAGTGCAATCACGACCAGAACTGCACGCAGTACTCCAGCTGTGGCCTAACCAGAATATTATATAATTTAAGCATAATTCCTGCTCTTGTATTCTATGCCTCTGCCAATAAAGGCAAGCATTCCGTATGCCTTCTTAACCACCTTATCCACCTGGCCTGCTACTTTCAGGGATCTGTGGACAAGCACTCGAGGTCTCTTTGTTCATCTACACTTCTAAGTGGCCTACCGTTTAATGTGTATACCTTTTTCTTATTAGCCCTCCCCAAGTGCATTACCTCATACTTCTCTGAATTAAATTCCATTTGCCACTGCTCTGCCCACCTGACCAATAGATTGCTATCCACCTGCAGTCCATGACTTTCTTCTTCATTATCAACTACACAGCCAATTTTAGCGTCATTTGCAAACTTCTTAATCATACTCCCTATATGCGAATCTCATCATCATAGGCAGACTGTCACAGCGAGGATGACTTGGTTTCACGCCAAAAAGAAATAAGTTGACAGGTATTTCAATGAAGGACCTAAAATTCCAGATCCCGACCTACATCTTGGAGGGTGGAAGATGCCTGTGCTTGGATCTTTTTGGCCGTTGCACACCAGCCACCACACAGACTTGACAGAACAATGTCTTGGTCCAGTGGCAAGGATTAACCAAGACGACTGGAGACCAGCTCTACTGCACGGACAGAGCGCGCACACATACAGCAGTGTGGGCTGGCCCGTGCTGCCCCTGGGCCCTCGCCTCTTCTGGGCCCCAGACTCACGCCTCTCCTGGGCTCCGGTCACTTCCTGCTACAAACTCTTGCCGCTACTTCGTCCCTCCTGCTGTGTCTGCCCGCACTGCGATCAGTGACCTGACTTCGCAGCCATCGCCCTCCTGCAGTGGTATGCCGCCGCGCGCTGCTCCCGAGGATGGCCCCAGCCTGCTGATGGTCTTGCAGGCCGGGACCGCACCGATTTCCGGGCCGGACCGCCGCACGCTGCTCCCTCCAATGCAGCCTTTCAAATCTAGATCATTGATGTATGCCACAAAAAGCAAGGGACCCAGTACTGAGTCCTGTGGAACCCCACTGAAAACATCCTTGCAGTCACAAAAACATCCATCAACCCTTTGCTTCCTTACCTCTAAGCCAATTTTGGATTCAACTTGCCACTTTTCCCTGGATCCCATAGGCTTTAACCTTCGTGACCAGTTTACCATGTGGGAACTTATCAAAAGCTTTGCTAAAATCCATATACACTACATTATACGCACTACCCTCATCGACCCTCCTGGTTACCTCCTCGAAACATTCAATCAGTTTAGTTAAACACAATCTTCCCTTAACAAATCTGTGCTGACTGTCCCTAATTAATCCTTGCCTTTCTAAATGTAGATTTATCCTGTCTTTCAGGATTTTTTCCTTTAATTTTCCCGCCACTGAGGTTAGGCTGACAGGCCTGTAATTACTCGGCCTATCCCTTTCTCCCTTCTTAAACAAGAGTACTACATTAGCAGTCCTCCGGCACCATGCCTGAATCTAAAGAGGACTGGAAAATGATGGTCAAAGCCTGTGCTATTTCCCCTCTCACTTCGCTCAACAGCCTGGGATGCATTTCATCCGGGTCTGGGGACTTATCTACTTTCAAAGCTACTTAACCCCTTAATACTTCCTCTCTCACTGTTTATTTCATCCAGAATTTCACACTCCTCCTCTTTCTGTATCTGTATTTCCCCTTTCCTTTGTGAAAACAGATGCAAGGTATTCATTAAGAACCATACCAACATCTTCCGCCTCCACACAGAGATTATCCTCATGGTCTCTAATAGGCCCTTTCTTTAGTTATCCTCTTGCTTGTAATATATTTATAGAACATCTTTGGGTTTTCCTTAATTTTACTTGCCAAGAATTTTTGATGCTCTCTCTTGGCATTCTTAATATTCTTTTTAATATTACCTCTTAACTTTCTATATTCTTCCAAAGATTCTGCAGTATTTAGCCGTCAGTATATGACGTAAGATTCCCTTTTTTTATTTATCCTCCCCTTTAAGTCCTTGGACATTTTGGGGACTTTAGAACTGTTATTCCCACCCTTTTTCTGTCGGCCCTCCGGATCTCCTCCTTGAATGCCTCCCACTGTTCCGACACTGATTTACCTACAAGTAGGTACAGTCCAGTGTGGCCAAATCACTTCTCAACTTAACAAGCTTTTCCCAAATTTGGGACTTTTATTCCTAGTCTATCCTTGTCCTTGTCCATAACTACTTGAATCTGACTGAATTATGGTCACTGGCATCCAAGTGCTCTCCCACTAATACCCCTTCAACCTGCCCAGCTTCATTCCCCAAAACTAAATCCAAAACCGCCCCCTCTTGTGTTGGGCTTGTTACATACTGACTAACAAAGTTCTCCAAGAATTCCGCGCCCTCTATACCCATCACACTATCTTTGTCCCAATCAATATTAGGATAGTTAAAATTCCCTACTATTACTGTCATAAGGTTTTTGGACTTCACAGAAATTTGCCTACATATTTGCTCCTCTATCTCCCTCCCACTGTTTGGGGATCTATAATACACGCCCAGCAGTGTGGTCGCCCCTTTTTTATTCTTCAATTCGACCCATATGGCCTCATTTGATGATCCCTCTAACATATCATCCCTCCTCACTGCTGTAATAGTTTATTTAATCAAAACCGTGCCCTCCCCCTTTTTACCCTCCTCTCTGTCTTGTCTAAAAATCCTGTAACCAGGAATATTGATCTGCCAAACCTGTAGCCATGTCTCTGTAATGGCTATAATGTCATACTCCCAAGTGTCTACCTGTGCTCTTAGCTCATCCACCTTATTCACTATACTACTTGCATTAAAGTATATACCATTTAGCAAAGGAAGATCTCCTTGATTACTGTAGTATATGGAGAAAGAGTCAAACTGAACACTGAGCTCAAAGTAAAGTGTGAACGTAGTCTTTTATTGTAGGTCTCTAGAGTGCCTCTCCAACCTGTGAAGCCTCCTTAAATACCTGTACTCCCAAGGGATTATGGGATCCCTTGGGACTCCGGGGAATGAGCCCTCTGGTGGCTGTACAGAGTCCACATATATAACAACATTCCCCCCCAAAGTCAATAGGGTAACTATTTACAATGTGAGTCGATCTGGGGCCCTTCTTGCCCTGGTTGATCGTCTCGGTGTGAAAGCTGGTGTTGTTGAATCATTTGTTGGGCCCTCGCTGGGCTGCTGTGGATGATGGGTTCTGCTTCGTGGTCAACCGTGGTGTCGGTTGCCACTGGTGCGTACGTTGGGGGATCAAAAAAAGTAGGATCCAAGATGGGTTGCTCAGGGTAGTCCGTGAATCTGAATTTGATTTGGTCCAAGTGTTTCCGGTGAATGAATCCATTTGAAAGTTTGATCCAAAACACCCTGCTCCCCTCTTTGGCCACGACAGTGATGGGAGGCCACTTGGGACCTTGTCCATAATTTAATACAAATACAGGATCATTGACTTCAATCTCGCGTGACACATTTGCGCTATCATGCTATGCACTTTGTTGAAGCCGCCTGCTCTCTACCTGTTCATGTAGGTCAGGGTGAACTATCGAGAGCCTTGTCTTAAGTGTTCTTTTCATGAGCAGTTCAACAGGTGGGATCCCAGTGAGTGAGTGTGGTCTCGTGCGGTAGCTAAGCAGGACTCGGGATAGGCGAGTCTGCAGTGAGTCTTCAGTTACCCTCTTCAAGCCTTGCTTAATGGCTTGCACTGCTCTCTCTGCCTGACTATTGGACGCTGGTTTAAACGGGGCAGATGTGACATGTTTGATTCCGTTACGGGTCATGAATTCTTTGAACTCAGCACTGGTAAAACATGGCCCGTTGTCGCTCACCAGAACATCGGGTAAGCCGTGAGTGGCAAACATGCCTGCAGGCTTTCAGTAGTGGCAGCGGTCGTGCTAGCCAACATTATCTCACGTTCAATCCACTTGGAATACACGTCTACAACCACAAGGAACATTTTACCCAAGAACGGGCCTGCATAGTCGACGTGTACCCTAGACCACGGTTTGGAGGGCCAAGACCATAAACTTAGCGGCGCCTCCCTGGATACATTGCTTAACTGCGAGCATGTATTACACATCTGTGAACACAGGACTCGATAAGTCCGCATCGATACCGGGCCACCACACGTGGGATCTGGCTATCGCTTTCATCATTACGATGTCTGGGTGGGTACTGTGGAGGCCATTGATGAAGGTGTCTCTGCCCTTCTTGGGGACCACTACTCAATTGCCCCAGAAGGCAGTCTGCTTGTATAGACATTTCATCTTTGCGCCGCTGGAACGGCTTTATCTCTTCCTGCATTTCCACTGGGACTCCGGACCAGCTCCCGTGAGCACACAGCTTTTGACTAGAGATAATAAGGGGCCCTGGCTTGTCCAGGTTTTGATTTGCCGGGCAGTGATGGGTGATTGCTCACTCACAAATGCTTCCATAACCATGGCTAGATCTGCGGGCTGCGCCATTTCCACCCTCGTGGTGGGCAATGGCAGCCTACTGAGAGCATCGGCGCAGTTTTCTGTGCCTGGCCTGTGGCGGATGGCGTAGTTGTATGAGGACAGCGTGAGTGCCCATCTCTGGATGCGTACCAATGCGTTGGTATTTATCCCTTTACTCTCGGAAAACAGGGATCTAAGTGGCTTATGGTCAGTTTCCAATTCGAATTTTAGCCCAAACAGGTATTGATGCATTTTCTTTACCCCGTAGACACACGCTAACGCTTCTTTCTCAATCATGCTGTCGGCGCTCTCTGCCTCGGCATAAGCAACCAGTTGCAGTTTCCCAAAATCATTAGCTTGTTGCAATACACACCAGACGCCATATGACGACGCATCACACGCTAGTACCAAACGCTTACATGGATCATACAACACAAGCAATTTGTTTGAGCATACCAATTTTTTCGCTTTCACAAAGGCATTTTCTTGGCTTTTGCCCCAAACCTATTCGCCCCCTTTTCGTAGTAAGACATGTAGTGATTCTAGCAGGGTGCTGAGACCCGGTAAGAAGTTATCAAAGTAGTTCAAGAGTCCCAGAAACGACCGCAGCTCCGTCACGTTCTGTGGCCTCGGTGCATTCTCGATTGCCTCCGTCTTCTTGGGCCTGATGCCGTTGGGCCTGATGCCGTCCGTCGCAATCCTCCTTCCCAGGAACTCCACTTCAGGCGCCAGGAAAACGCACTTTGAGCGTTTTAACCTGAGCCCCACGCAGTTGAGTCGACTAAGAACCTCCTCCAGGTTCTGCAGGTGCTCGACTGTGTTCCGATCTGTGACCAAGATGTCGTCCTGAAAGACCACAGTGTGCGGGACCGACTTCAGTAAACTTTTCATGTTTCTCTAGAATATCGCCGCCACTGATCGGATTCCAAACGGACATCTGTTATAAACAAAAAGACCTTTGTGCGTGTTGATGCAGGTGAGGGCCTTCGATGATTCCTCCAGCTCTTGCGTCATGTAAGCTGAAGTCAGTTCCAGCTTCGTGAATGTCTTTCCTCCCGTCAGCGTTGCAAAGAGGTCGTCAGCTTTTGGTAGTGGGTATTGGTCCTGCAGGGAGAAACGATTGATAGTTACTTTGTAATCGCCACAGATTCTGACGGTGCCGTCTCCCTTGAGGACTGGGACAATAGGACTGGCCCACTCGCTGAACTCGATCAGTGAGATGATTCCCTCTCTTTGCAGCCGGTCTAGCTCGATCTCTACCCTTTCTCTCATCATGTACAGTACTGCTCTCGCCTTGTGATGAATGGGTCGCGCCCCCGGAATTAGGTGGATCTGCACTTTTGCTTCTTGGAATTTCCCGATGCCTGGTTCGAACAGCGAAGGAAATTTGTTTAAGACCTGGGCACACGAAGTGTCGTTAGCTGGCGATAGCGCTCGGACGTCGTCCCAGTTCCAGCGTATCTTTCCCAGCCAGCTCCTGTCAAGCAGCGTGGGACCATCGCCCGGTACCACCCAGAGTGGTAGCGTGTGCACCGCTCCATCGTAGGAGACCTTTACGGTAGCACTACCGATTTACGGGAATCAGTTCTTTTGTGTAAGTTCTTAGTTTCGTGCGAATTGGAGTTAAGACTGGCCTTGAGGCCTTGTTGCACCAGAATCTTTCGAAAGTCTTTTTGCCCATGATGGACTGGCTTGCGCCCGTGTCCAGCTCCATTGACATCGGGAGTCCATTTAGTTCAACATTCAGTATTATCGGGGGACAATTCGTGGTGAATGTGTGTACCCCATGTACCTCTGCCTCCTTTATCTGAGGCTCTGTTTCGTTGTGATCCTCCTCTGCAACCTGGTGGTTTGCAGGTTTAACAGGCTTAGCAGCTCGCCTGCACACTCGTTGGAGTGTCCCATTGTTCCACAGCCCTTGCAAACGTATCCTTTGAATCGGCATGAATGGAACGCCTGGGCTTATCGCCATGGCTTTACTCAAGGTTGAGGTCTCTACAGTCAAAAGTTTGGGAAGTATGGTTTCGTGGCCAATGCCAAGTATGAAAAAGTCTCTGAGCATGTGCTCCAAATGTCCTTCAAATTCTCAATGTCCTGCAAGGCGTCTTAGCTCGGCGACATAACTCGCCACTTCCTGGCCTTCAGACTTTTTGTAGGTGTAGAACTGGTACCTCGGCATCAGAACGCTTTCCTTCGGGTTCAAATGCTCTCGGACCAGTGTGCACAAATCATCATACTATTTCTCCGTGGGTTTCGCTGGAGTGAGCAGATGCTTCATGAGGCCATACGTTGGTACCCCACAGATGGTGAGGAGGATTGTCCTTCGTTTGGCAGTGCTCTCTTCCCCATCTAGCTCGTTGGCCACGAAGTATTGGTCACGTCGTTCCACAAAAATTTCCCAATCATCTCCCTCCGAGAATTTCTCCAAGGTGCCCACTGTTCTCTGCATCATTGGGTTCGCCCGTTGTACTGTATGTAGAAAGAGTCAGACTGAACACTGAGAGCTCAAAGTAAAGTGTGACCGTAGCCTTTTATTGCAGGTCTCCAGCCTCTCCAACCTGTGAAGCCTTCTTAAATATTTGTGCTCCCAAGGGATTATGAAATCCCTTGGGACTCCGGGGAATGAGCCGTCTGGTGGCTGTAGAGTAAATACAAGTCCACATATATAACAATTACTACTTATTAACTCTTGTTTCCTCTGTCTTATAGATTCACTTTCTACATTCTTGCTATCCAATTTCAACTTTATTTCCTTCCCTATTGAATTTGTACTCCGGTTCCCATCCCCCTGCCAAGCTAGTTTAAACTCTCCCCAACAGCACTAGCAAAACTCCCCCACGAGGGTATTGATCCCGGCTCTGTTGAGGTGCAACCCGTCCAGTTTCTACAGGTCCCATCTCCCCCAGAAGCAGTCCTAATGGCTCAGGAATTTAAAGCCCTGCCTCCTACACCAACTCTCCAGCCACCAGTTCTCCTTCTATTCTTGTACTCATTAGCACGTGACACCAGTAGTAACCCGGAGATTACTACCTTTGAGGGCCTACCCTTTAATTTTCCCCCTAGTTCCTTAAATTCTGCCTGCAGCACCACATCCCTCTTTTTACCTATGCCATTAGTCCCGATATGGACCACGACCTCTAGCTGTTTACTCGCTCCGACCAGAATGCCCTGTGTCTGTGACATCCTTGACCCTGGCACCATAACATCCTGGAGTCACGTCTACGGCTGCAGAAACGCCTCTCTATTCCCCAGCTATTGAATCTTCTACCACTACAGCTCTTTTATTCTTTGTCCCACCCCCCTGTGCAGCTGAGCCACCCGTGGTGCCTTGGAATTGGCTCTGGCTGCATTCCCCAGAGGCACCATCGCCCTCACTGATACTCAGAAGAGAATATCGATTGAAACGCAAGATGGACTTGTGGGTGATCCTGCACTACCTGCCTAGTGTTCTTCATCCGTCTGGTGGTCACCCACTTCCCCTCTGCCTGCACGCTTTTAAGCTGCGGGGTGACTACCTCATGAAACGTACTATCCACATAGCTCTCAACCTCGCAGATGCACCGCAATGACTCCAGCCGCTGCTCAAGCTCCATAACGTGGAGCTCGAGTAGTTGAAGCTGGAGACACTTGCACAAATAGTTGTCTAAGCCACGCGAAGCGTCCAATACTTCCCACATGCCGCAGGACATGCACTCCACAGGACTGAGCTCTCCTGCCATCCCTCTATTTAGACTTACCTGGTTAAAAAGAGAAGGAGAAACAGCTAATCACTTACCTGCCCGGCCGAGTGCTGTGAGCTCTTCACCAGAAGTGAACTCCTCGCCGACCTCCGGCCTCCTGCTCCTCGGACTCCTGACCTCCCGAACACTCGGACTTCCGGGCCTCCCGACTCACCGAACTCCTGACTTGCTGAACTCATGGGGTCTCCTGACTTACCGAACTCGCAGGACCTTATCAAAAGCTTTGCTAAAATCCATATACACTGCATCATACGCACTACCCTCATCGACCCTCCTTGTTACCTCCTCGAAAAATTCAATCAAGTTAGTCAGACACGACATTCCCTTACCAAATTCATGCTGACTGTCCTTGATTAATTCACCTTTCCAAATGAAGATTTATCCTGTCCCTCAGGACTTTTTCCAATAATTTTTCCAGCACCGCGGTTAGGCTGACTGGCCTGTAATTACTCGGTCTATCCCTTTCTCCCTTTTTAAACAAAGGTACAACATTAGCAGTCCGCCAGTCCTCTGGCACCACACCTGTAGCTAGTGAAGATTGGAAAATGATGGTCAGAACCGCTGCTACTTCCTCTTGCTTCTCTTAGCAGCATGAGATACATTTCATCTGGGTCTGGAGATTTATCCATTTTTAAAACTGCTAAGCCCCTTAATACTTCCTCTCTCACTGTTTATCTTGTCTAATATTTCACACTCCTCCTCCCTCATTGCGATGTCTGCATCGCCCCTCTCTTTTGTGAAAACAGATGCAAAGTATTCATTGAGAATCATACCCACGTCTTCTGCCACAACACACAGATTACCTTTATGGTCTCTAATAGGCCCCACTCTTTCTCTAGTTATCCTCTTGCTCTTAATGTATTTATAAAACATCTTTGGGTTTTCCCTGATTTTACATGCCAACATTCTTTCATGCTCTCACTTTGCTTTCCTGATATCTTTTTTTAATTGCACCCCTGCATTTCTTATACTCCTCTAGAGTTTCTGCAGTATTGAGTTTTTGGTATCCGTCATAAGCTTCTCTTTTTTTTCTCTTATCCTATCCAGGGAGGGTCTAGATTAGTTAGACCCACCCTTATTTTTTTAATGGAAGATACTTGTTCTGTACCCTCAGCATCTCCTCCTTAAATGCTTCCCACTGCTCTGACACTGATTTACCATCAAGTAGCTGTTTCCAGTCCACTTTGGCCAAATCTCATCTCAGCGTATAAAATTTGGTTTTACCCCTATTGATAACTTTTATTCCTGGTCCACCTTTGTCCTTTTCCATAGCTACCTTAAATCTTATTGAATGGTGGTGCAGGCTCGAAGGGCCGAATGGCCTGCTCCTGCACTTAATTTCTATGGCCCCAAGTTTCCACATGATTTGCTCCTGATTTTTAGGAGCAACTGGTGGAGAACGGAGTATCTTAGAAATCGCAATTCTCCACATTTAAGTTTTCTGCAGTTCTAGTCAGTTAGAACAGTTTCACTTTTGAACAGAATTTTTTTTCAAAAGGGGGCGTGTCCGGCCACTGACGTCTGATTTGAAAGTTTCCACATTGAAAACGTACTCCAAACTAACTTAGAATGGAGCAAGTGAAGATTTTTGTAGGCCTGAAAAAACCTTGTCTACACATTAAAAAATCAGGCGCAGGTTACAAATTAGGCGTCGGGAACGAGGTGGGGGAGGGGGGGGGGAAGGGAAGTCATTACATTCTACAATAAATCCTTAGTTATACTTATACAAATATTATACAAATAATTCCAACCTGAATAAAAATTTATAAGCAAAGAAAAGATTAAATAAACCATGTTCCTACCTGTGTGAAAGTGCTTCAGGCAGGGAGAAGGCTGCAGGAAGCCTCACAAGTTGAGGCAGCCGTTCCCGACGGCAGGGGGGGGTGGCAGGGAGGAGGCTGCAGGAAGCCTCAGAAGTTGAGGCAGCCGTTCCCGACGGCAAGGATCGGGCCCGTCGAGAAACGGCTGCCTCAACTTCTGAGGCTTCCTGCAGCCTTCTCACTGCTGCAAGAAGCCTCAGTGCTGATCATGGAAGGGCAATGTGGTTTTATTCAAAAATGTTAAAAATTGAACAGCTACAAAGAACTACAAAATTGGCCGAGTGTTCGCGTACGCGCAGGGATGCCGGCACGAAAAAAACTCATTTAAATGGTACCCGCCCCCTCCTACTTACAAAATCGACGCGAGTGGTAGGCTCCGCCCCCTGGGCGCCGTGCCAAGCTGACATCGAGCTGCAAAGCGCTCGAGAATAGTGCGTTTTTTTTCAGGCGCTGTTTTCGGCACGAAAAACAGGCGCTCAGCTCGGAGGGGCACCTGTTTTGCTGCGTGTGGAAACTTGGGGCCTATGTTTCTATGAGGGGGTTGACTTATGAGGAAAGGTTGAGTAGGTTGGGCCTCTACTCATTGGAATTCAGAAGAATGAGAGGTGATCTTATCGAAACGTATTGATTATGCGGAGGCTTGACAAGGTGGATGCAGAGAGGATGTTTCCACTGATGGGGAGACTAGAACTAGAGGGCATGATCTTAGAATAAGGGGCCACCCATTTAAAACTGAGATGAGAGAAATTTCTTCTTTGAGGGTTGTAAATCTGTGGAAGCTGGGACATTAAATAAATTTAAGACAGAAATAGACAGTTTCTTAAACGATAAGGGTATGGGGAGCGGGCAGAGAAGTGGAGCTGAGTCCATGATCAGATCAGCCATGATCTTATTGAAAGGTGGAGCAGGCTTGAGGGGCTGTATGGCCTACTCCTGTTCCTATTTCTTGTGTTGTTCTTATGATCGCTGGCACCAAAATGCTCTCCCACTGATACCCCTTCCACTTGCCCCTCTTCATTCCCCAAGGTGTGATCTGCAAAGGGTTTAAGAGGTTACCTTGACCAGCAAATATTGTTCGTGTTTGACATCCTGTGGGTGTCTAACAGCTAAATGCAATCATGAGATACACATTTGATTTCCTGTCGCTCTGGTGACCTTCAAAGGAGCAGTAAAGTATATCTTGGGCAACTGTTGCAGTTGTGAAATCATTGGAGGCAGAGGGAAGGAGACTTCATGAACAACCTCCATGTAAACTTATGGTCAGATATCTTGTTTCAGGTGCTGTGGATTTCAGCACAGGAAATTGTTCTTTTCTGCGTCCTGCTTGGCATCTAAATTGTCAGATTGCTTGTCAGACATCCAGTACTGGATAAGCAGAAATTTTCTCCAATTAAATGTTGGGAAGATTGAAGCCATTATCTTTGGTCGCTGCCATAAACTGCGTTCCCTAACCACTGACTCCATCCCTCTCCCAAGCATCAATCCGAGGGTGAACAAGACTGCTTGCAACCTAGGTGTCATATTTGACCCTGAAATGAGTTTGCAGCCACATATCCACGGCATAACTAAAACCGCCTTTTTCCACCTCCGTAACATTGCCTGTCTCTGTCTCGCCTCAGCTCATCTGCTGAAACTCTCATTCATGCCTTTGTTACCTCTAAACTTGACTACTCCAACTCACTCCTGGCTTCCCACATTCTACATTATGTAAACTTGAGGTCATCCAAAATTCAGCTGCCCATATCCTAACTCGCAGCAAGTCACGATCACCCATCACCCCTGTGTTTTCTGACCTACATTAGCTCCCAGTTAAACAACGCCTCGATTTCAAAATTCTCATCCTGTTTACAAATCACTCCATGGACTTGCCCCACCTATCTCTGTAATCTTTTTCAGTTTCACAACCCCACAAGATGTATGCACTCCTCAAATTCTGGCATCTTGACCATCCCTCATCTGCTCAACCATCGGGAGCCGTGCCTTCAGCTGCCTGGGCCCTAAGCTCTGGAACTCCCTCCCTAAACCTCTCGACCTCTCTACCTCTCTTTCCTTGTTTAAGATGCTCCTTAAAACCTACCTCTTTAAACAAGCTTTTGGTCATCTGCTTTAATTTCTTCTTCTGTGGCTCATGTCAAATTTATCTGTTTGTCTGTAACACTGCTGTGAAGCACCTTGGGATGTTTTACTACGTTAAAGGCGCTATATAAATACACAATTATTATCATCAGGAGAAAAATCATTGTGTTCTGTGTATTACTGTACATCTTTGTCAATATTTCCCTATCTATTAATACTTTAGTACTGTAGGTTGTAGTATAAGCCGTGATCTAGAGTGCTTACTTTAACGGTTTCCAAAGTCTAGGATCCCGAGGAGGAGGGGGAGAGGTGGAAGAACTTGTGATACATCCAGTAAGCTGAAGTCAGTAAAAAAAAGTTTGACCCCCCCAGGAACACTGCATTACTGAGATATTGGCTGTATAAAGGCACACACCAATTCACGGAGTGAGAAGCTGCTTATGGAAGTGGTCTTTGATGTGGAGCATAAAGAAAATACCTGAGGTTAAGTCCAAAAACATAATAGCTACCAGTCCCCTTGTTTGCAAAATGGTTGGGGGAATGAAGAAAGCCACCCACCCATTTCGAACTGATTACAGCAGGCTGTCATATTGAATACGAAATAATACAGAAAATTCTGGAAATACAAAGCATCTGTAATGAGAAAAGACAAGCTAACTTTTCGGGTACACACCTATCATCAGAAGTGGAAACTGAAGATAAGTGAGCTTGAACAGAAGGAGGGAGAGGGAAGAGTGCGATAAGTAAAAGTAAGCAGTCCAAGATACTGACGGTCCTCAGTGAGAGAGAAGCAGTTTATCGGTGACATAGTCTGTGGACCAATTTTTAAACAAGTTTGAAAGAGGTGTAAACTGCTGAATGATATGCAAAGATCGTATCAGTATGGCGGTGACAAAGCATTAAAAACAAGAGGAGCATGAAAATAGCTAAGAAAGGGAGTGAAAAGGCATCTGTTACTTGGGGTGTCCAGGACCGGGGGCATACTCTTTTTAAAAAAAAAAATGGAGCCAGGCCTTTCAGGAGTAAAATTAGGAAACACTTCTACACACACAGGGCTCAAAATTGGCCCACCCCTTTTTTCAGCGCACTCACCGGAGATGCGCCGCTTTTCTGCGTTGAAAAGTGCTCCAAAAAAGTTGCTCCCCATTTTGGCCGCTGTCCGGCCTCTCCCGGGTCTTCGTGCAGCGTGGCCAGCCAAGTCGGGGGCGGAGCCAGCGTCCCATGCTGAAAACAGTGCCGGGACGTCTGCACATGTATGTTGGAGTGCTGCACGCATGCGCAGTAGCTCCTCGCCCCCAGCCTCTCTGTGTGCATGCTGCAGCGTGGGACCCGATCATCGTCATCATCATACCGGCTACTGGAATCCCCAGCCTCTCAGTGTGTTGCTGCAGCGTGGGACCCGATACTGGCAAATATTGCTGTGAGTAGGTGTATTTGATTTGCAGCTTTAATCATCTAGAAATCTCATCAATCGGCCACTCGGCCAGGGCTAGGGGCAGGCGGCAGGGCTATTGTGACAGAAGAACATAAGTGACGGAGCAACACCGAGCGAATATCTTATTTATTGAAGTAGTCTTTATTTAGATAATATGGGCTCAATTTTGCCCCAGTATAATCATTGCAAACAAATAGTTGTTTAAATTAGTTGTGAGATTAGGGCAATTTAATTCAACTATCTTTTACTACTTTTATTTTTGTAGTTTAAGCTTCCATGAATGCTTCTGTTGTATAGTAAATTAACTTTGCAAAGTTTGTCATATAATGTCCTGTATAGCTGTTTGATGCTATTCACATTCTTTAGTCAAGTCATTAAGTTCTGCTGGCCTCCAATGTACCTACCTACGCTGATTTCTTAACTCTCCACGAGTTTTCTGAAGTGGCCACATACGTTGGCCGAAGTAGATTTGGAGTAACTATTAGCTGGCCAAAGTGGCCTAAATGGCCAAAACTGGTGTAGGTGGCTGGTAACGCCCCCTTTTGAGAAAAACTAAACTAAACAAAACTAAAAAAATCGTAACTTACACTGGCGCAAATTGAATGTGCAAAATGGGGATTTTTAAGATACTCCAGAAAAATCAAGTTGCTCCAAACAAAACGGAGCAACTCCTCGGCAATTTTGAGCCCAAAGGGTGGTAGAAGTTTGGAACTCTCTTCTGCAAAGGGCAATTGATGCCAGATCAATTAATTTTAAATCTGAAATTGATAGTTTTTTGTTAACCAAAGCTATTAAGGGATATGGGCCAAAGGTATATGGAGTTAGAGCACAGATCAGCCAAGATCTCATTGAACTCCTGTTCCTATGAAAGAGGGAAACAGCTCTGAAAGAAAGGGACTGACGTTGAGAAGCATGTGTAAGGTTACTAAAGTTGGGGTGTCTGAGAGAATGATGAGAGGCAAATCCTGTAGCTTGTGTTGAGCCTGGTGAGAACATTGTAGGAGGTCAAAGGCATATAGGTTGGAGTAGGAATGGGAGGGGAAATGTCAGAATCACACTTGTGGACAGAATGGAGATGTGCAGCAAAATGATTGCTGGGAATAGCTCTCCACAAATGGAGAGGAGAGTAGGAGGTGAGCTTGGTAGTGGGAGTTATGTGGAGAGGATGCAAGCTGATTTGGCAGATGCCCAGACAAGGTCATTGTCATGAGAGTGGGGTACAGGGCAGGCATGGTCAAGGGTCCTGTTGGCCACAGATGAGGGAAATCTCTGGTTGAGAATCTCTACTGTGAAAATCAGAGTCATCAGGGACAGATACAATGGATATGGATACCGACCGCTTGGAGCTTTTTGATCTTGTGGAAACACTGGCAACAACATACCTTTAAATCGGATTTCTGGAGCTTCAAAGTCTAAGTACAATGTAAACTGATGGATCACCCAGTTTGCTCGATTTACCCCATTCACAACCATCGCTTTCAACTAGGGTTAGAATTGGTCTGGTCTTACTCGAGATATAACTCCAGAGCGGCCTGCTGCGATGAGGTTAATTGTCTTGGATTATGGAACATTATTCAAATATTGGTGGGCACTTTTTGCGAATGATGCACCCCATGTTGAACACACAAATGAGTACAGGTTTATGTGAGTTAATAGATCCTTCCAGCTGCTTCTGTTGTGGTTTGTGGTAGTGGTTGGCACTGTTGTAGAGTTGCTCCCCCTCCCCCTCGAGTTAAATTTCAATAATGGGCGAAATAAGAGAATGGATTGATTTGTCGAACCCTTAGCTTCAGCATCGAAGAGGAAATTCTGCCCAGACTGGCTCAGTCAGTCTTGTGTGGTTGAGGTAGAGTGTTGGGTAACTCCACCTGTGGTTCAGTTTCTTAATCCATCAAATGCTGCCAACCCTTAAAGGGGAGAGAAGGTGTGGGCGGAAATGTTCAGAGTACTCCCCCTTTTCATGGGAAGAAAAATAATGTTCTTACTGGATATCTCATTTGATAGTTTTAAATTTCAACCTACTGCTGTCCTGGAGATGCCCGAATGGGATCTCGCGCCCTGCTGGGCAAGGAGTGCAGCTTTCCCTGCCCGTGCTCACAGGCCGGCCTGTACTGAGGCTGCCCCAGGGCATAGGGTGCTGTTCCCTGTAACTGACATCACTGGGGTGACCTAGAGCAAGGGGACCCGACTCTCTCATCTCCAGCTCAACAATAAAAGGCAAAATATCTGCTCGGGCCATTATTATAATTAATAAAAGGGTGGCGGGAGTACTTTGAACAATAAGCATTGCCTGTACTGTCCCTCCCCTTGAAATCTCTGAGAGTTGATGGCACATTCTTTTTTCCCTTTCTGAATCCAGCAATGGGCTTTGCCCATTAATCAGCACTGGTGATATGTGAGACTTTTGCTGACAGGACCATTGAAAGTGGTTGTGCCTGCCTTGCGTTCCACTGCCCTTAATAAGTGATGGTGCACCTTCATTAGTGTGGTAAGTTATTCCAAGCTGCTAAAGAGAGCCACATTAATTTGAAGAAGAGCTGAACTTGTTAACCTCTTGTTGGAGGGTGCAATATGACTGACTGTAGGCTGCGGATCAGCTGCTGGCCTAGGTTTGTGACACTGAAGCACAGAGTGACTGGAGTAGGGGCATCTGCATTCCCATCGGCTGCTTATTCACACACTTCAGTCGAGGGCTGCTGCAAGATCTTTTGTTCTTTTTATATAAAAATCCTTTCATGAGAGTGAACAGCATTAATGAAGCCTTGTAAGTAATGTGCTGAGGGGGCAGAGTGTGGTTTTATACAGTTTTAATCCAGTATATTGTGCAAACTCTGAGCTGCAGCAGCCAATAAGAGGATATTAGTTTAGTCCAAAGTGAAAGGTTTTACCTGCTGGGGTCAATGCATTATTGTGCCTGTGATGTGTATTGTCTTGTGAAGCAAAAACTAAGCTCCCACGTGAGTGGGGAACAGGGATTGTCAGTTGTGAATTCTGTTTTTTTTCTGTGTTGTCTCCCCTACGCATTGTCTGTTATTTCTAGAATTGCAGTGCTGAATAACTGCTGTCCCCACAAAGCCTTTGCTGTACTTTATTTGTTTTTATGGAGACCTGTTTATTCATCAGGCAGATTATAATATAAACTACGTCCCAGTGTCTGGTGAAATGGAGATTAGAATTCTCTGGGTTTGTATTATTTTATTGAATAGTGGAGAGATTGAGTTACTGTGCTCGGTTTCAATTGCTGTACCTGTGTGAAAGAATCTGATGTGAATATAAGACTTGCAGCTGGGCTGGCAGGTAGAGCGACATGGCCTTCTTTGGGAGGAGGGTAGAAAGAGGAGCAAAACCTAAAGCTGCAACCAAGTGTCCCTGCTCCAAGTGTGCCTCCAATGCGGAGGGTCACTGAGTAGGTGATTGCATTTCGGGCCAAAACCGTCTTATTCTGCTGCGCAGAGAGAGCATAAGTGGAAGAGGGAGAGAAAAGGTAAAATAGATCCGACGGTAAAACTAAATAAAGAAAAGAGTTGAATCTTTGGTCCGAGGCTTTTCATGTGGCTGCAGTTCCCATTCCGTTACTCTGCACTACCTGCTGCTGAGCCCAGCTTGGGTGGATATGCTTCCCCTCACTCTTCAGTCAGTGACTGGGGACGAGCTTCGAGCCACAAGTCTACAGTTTACTTCCTGGTGACCCCACTGATGGAGGGGTTGGAGAACTCCCTATTTCATTGTATCACTGGGAGAACAGGAAATTAATTTACTAATTTACTTCTGGGTGAAGAATGATTAATTGTAATAAAGCATGCCTGGTAATGTGATGGAATGCATTTGTGTTTTTATATGCAAGTAGTACGGTACAGGAAACAGCAATGAGGGGAGGGAGCAGATTTCAGTTGTAAAGCATATATAATAATATACGTACAGTAAAGTTGCCCGTCAGTAATTGAGAGGACTGCTTCTGAAACACCAGCAGCAAGTCAATGCTTTATAATCAGTTTCAATTTCTGCCTTGAAATTAAAGACTGACATTTGTGCTTAACTACGTGTACTTGTATGTTAAAAACTATGATGCTTACTTTGTACTGTTGTGCTGATGATTGGGCAGAGTTGACATAGAAAAGTGGGTAATAAATTATGACATACAATTATGAGTGCTCCTCACTCCCATCCCTCATCAGCAGGTCACTGGGCAAGCATAGTGTACACAGTTATATTGATGTCGAGGCTTTTTGACTTTAATTTCCTGAATAGAGAGGGATAACCTTGGGTGCCCTTACACATGAATCACTGAAAGTTAACATGCAGGTAAAGCAAGCAATTAAGAAAGCAAATTGTATGTTGCCTTTATTACAAGAAAATTTGAGTATGAATAAAGCTGTCTTACTGCAATTATATAGAGCCCTGGTGAGACTGAACCTGGAGTATTGTGGATAGTTTTGGTCTCCTGACCTAAAGAAGGATATACTTGCTATAGAGAGAATGCAACGAAGGTTCACCAGACTGATTCCTGGGATGGGAGATTGTCATCGAAACATAGGTGCAGGAGGAGGCTATTCGGCCCTTTGAGCCTGCACCGCCATTCAATAAGATCATGGCTGATTATTCCTTCAGTACCCCTTTCCTGTTTTCTCGCCATACCCCTTGATCCCCTTCACCGTAAGAGCCATATCTAACTCCCTCTTGAATATATCCAATGAACTGGCATCAACAACTCTCTGCGGTAGGGAATTCCACAGGTTAACAATTCTGAATGAAGAAGTTTCTCCTCATCTCAGTCCTAAATGGCCTACCCCTTATCCTAAGACTATGTCCCCTGGTTCTGGACTTCCCCAACATCGGGAACATTCTTCCCGCATCTAACCTGTCCAGTCCCGTCAGAATCTTATATGTTTCTATGAGATCCCCTCTCATCCTTCTAAACTCCAGTGAATAAAGGCCCAGTTGATCCAGTGTCTCCTCATATGACAGCCCAGCTATCCCTGGAATCAGTCTGGTGAACCTTCGCTGTACTCACTCAATAGCAAGAACGTCCTTCCTCAGACAAGGAGACTAAAACTGAACACAATATTCCGGGTGAGGCCTCACTAAGGCCCTGTACAACTGCAGTAAGACCTCCCTGCTTCTATATTCAAATCCCCGAGCTATGAAGGCCAACATACCATTTGCCGCCTTCACCGCTTGCTGTTCCCACATGCCAACTTTCAATGACTGATGAACCATGACACCCAGGTCTCGTTGCACCTCCCCTTTTCCTAATCTGCCGCCATTCAGATAATAACCTGCCTTCGTGTTTTTGCCCCCAAAATGGATAACTTCACATTTATCTACATTATATTGCATCTGCCATGCATTTCCCCACTCACCTAACTTGTCCAAGTCACCCTGCAGCCTCTTGGCATCCTCCTCACAGCTCACACCGCCACCCAGTTTAGTGTCATCTGCAAACTTGGAGATATTACACAGTTCCTTCATCTAAATCGTTAATGTATATTGTAAAGAGCTGGGGTCCCAGCATGAGCCCTGCGGCACTCCACGAGTCGCTGCCTGCCATTCTGAAAAAGACCCGTTTATCCCATCTCCCTGCTTCCTGTCTGCCAACCAGTTCTCTATCCACATCAGTACATTACCCCCAATACCATTTTGCACACCAATCTCTTGTGCGGGACCTTGTCAAAAGCCTTTTCAAAGTCCAAATTCACCACATCCGCTGGTTCTCCCTTGTCCACTCTACTAGTTACATCCTCAAAAAATTCCAGAAGATTCATCAAGCATGATTTCCCTTTCATAAATCCATGCTGACTTGGACCGATCCTGTCACTGCTTTCCAAATGCGCTGCTATTTCATCCTTAATGATTGATTCCAACATTTTCCCCACTACTGATGTCAGGCTAACCGGTCTATAATTACCCGTTTTCTCTCTCCCTCCTTTCTTCAAAAGTGGTGTTACATTAGCTACCCTCCAGTCCATGGGAACTGATCCAGAGTCGATAGACTGTTGGAAAATGATCACCAATGCATCCACTATTTCTAGGGCCTCTTCCTTAAGTACTCTGGGATGCAGACTATCAGGCCCTGGGGATTTATCGGCCTTCAATCCCATCAATTTCTCTAACACAATTTCCCGCCTGATAAGGATTTCCTTCAGTTCCTCCTTCTCCCCAAACCCTCGGTCCCCTAGTATTTCCGGAAGGTTATTTGTGTCTTCCTTCGTGAAGACAGAATCAAAGTATTTGTTCAACTGGTCTGCCATTTCTTTGTTCCCCGTTATAAATTCACATGAATCCGACTGCAAGGGACCTATGTTTGTCTTCACTAATCTTTTTCTCTTCACATATTTATAGAAGCTTTTGCAGTCAGTTTTTATGTTCCCTGCAAGCTTCCTCTCATACTCTATTTTCCCCCTCTTAATTAAACCCTTAGTCCTCCTCTGTTGAATTCTAAATTTCTCCCAGTCCTTAGGTTTGTTGCTTTTTCTAGCCAGTTTATATGCCTCTTCCTTGATTTTAACACTATCCTTAATTTCCCTTGTTAGCCACAGTTGGGCCACCTTCCCCGTTTTATTTTTACTCCAGACAGGGATGTATAATTGCTGAAGTTCATCTATGTGATCTTTAAATGTTTGCCATTGTTTATCCACCATCAACCCGTTAAGTATCCTTTGCCAGTCTATTCTAGTCAATTCACGCCTCATACCGTCGAAGTTACCTTTCCTTAAGTTCAGGACCCTAGTTTCCGAATTAACTATGTCACTCTCCATCTTAACAAAGAATTCTACCATATTATGGTCACTCTTCCCCAAGGGGCCTCGCACAACAAGATTGCTAATTAGTCCCTTCTCATTACACATCTCCCAGTCCAGGATGGCCAGCTCTCTAGTTGGTTCCTCGACATATTGGTCGAGAAAACCATTCCTTATACACTCCAGGAAATCCTCCTCCACCGCAGTGCTACCAGTTTGGTTAGCCCAATCAATATGTAGATTAAAGTCATCCTTGGTAACTGCTGTACCTTTATTGCACACATCCCTTATTTCTTGTTTGATGCTGTCCCCAACCTCACTACTACTGTTTGGTGGTCTGTACACAAATCCCACTAGCGTTTTCTGCCCTTTGATATTCCGCAGCTCCACCCATACCGATTCCACATCATCCAAGCTAATGTCCTTCCTTACAATTGCTAATTTCCTCTTTAACCAGCAATGCCACCCCGCCTGCCTTTCCTCTGTGCCTATCCTTCCTAAATGTTGAATACCCCTGGATGTTGAGTTCCCAGCCTTGGTCACCCTGGAGCCATGTTCCGTGATGCCAGTTACATCATATCCGTTAACTGCTGTCTGTGCTGTTAATTCGTCCACCTTATTCCGAATACACCTCGCATTGAGGCACAGAGCCTTCAGGCTTGTCTTTTTAACACACTTTTCCCATTTAGAATTTTGCTGTAATGTGGACCTTTTTGTTTTTTGCCTTGGGTTTCTCCTTTCTATCTTTTGCTTCTGCCTCCATTTTATTTCCCTCTGTCTCCCTGCATAGGTTCCCATCCCCCTGCCATGTTAGTTTAACTCTTCCTCAACAGTAATCGCAAACGCTCCCCCTAGGACATGGGTTCCGGTCCTGCCCAGGTGCTGACCGTCCGGTTTGTACTGGTCCCACCTCCCCCAGAACCGGTTCCAATGTCCCAGGAATTTGAATCCCTCCCTTTTGCACCACTCCTCAAGCCACGTATTCATCTGAGCTATCCTGTGATTCCTACTCTGACTAGCACGTGGCACTGGTAGCAATCCTGAGATTACTACCTTTGAGGTCCTACTTTTTAATTTAGCTCCTAGCTCTTTAAATTCATCTCGTAGGACCTCATCCTGTTTTTTTACCTATATCGTTGGTACCTATATGCACCACGACAACTGGCTGTTCACCCTCCCTTTTCAGATTGTCCTGCACCCGCTCCGAGACATCCTTGACCCTTGCACCAGGGAGGCAACATACCATCCTGGAGTCTAGGTTGCGGCTGCAGAAACGCCTATCCCCTGATGAGTCATCCCCCTGAACAGTATCCAAAGCGGTGTATCTGTTTTGCAGGGGGATGACCGCAGGGGACCCCTGCACAGCCTTCCTTGCACTGCTCTTCCTGTTGGTCACCCATTTACTATCTGGCTGTGTACCCTTTACCTGCGGTAAGACCAACTCGCTAAACATGCTATTCACGTCATTCTCAGCATCGTGGATGCTCCAGAGTTAGAAACATAGAAAATAGGCGCAGGAGGAGGCTATTCGGTCCTTCGAGCCTGCACCGCCATTCAATGTGTTCATGGCTGAACATGCAATTTCAGTACCCCATTCCTGCTTTTTCGCCCTACCCCTTGATCCCCCTAGTAGTAAGGACTACATCTAACTCCTTTTTGAATATATTTAGTGAATTGGCCTCAACAACTTTCTGGGGTAGAGAATTCCACAGGTTCACTACTCCCTGGGTGAAGAAGTTTCTCCTCATCTCGGTCCTAAATGGCTTACCCCTTATCCTTAGACTGTGACCCCTGGTTCTGGACTTCCCCAACATTGTGAACATTCTTCCTGCATCTAACCTGTCTTAAACCTGTCAGAATTTTAAATGTTTCTATGAGATCCCCTCTCATTCTTCTGAACTCCAGTGAATACAAGCCCAGTTGATCCAGTCTTTCTTGATATGTCAGTCCCGCGATCCCGGGAATCACTCCCTCAATAGCAAGAATGTCCTTCCTCAAGTTAGGAGACCAAAACTGTGCACAATACTCCAGGTGTGGCCTCACCAAGGCCCTGTACAACTGTAGTAATACCTCTCTGCCCCTTTACTCAAATCCCCTCTCTATGAAGGCCAACATGCCATTTGCCATTTGCTTTCTTAACCGCCTGCTGTACCTGCATGCCAACCTTCAATGACTGATGTACCATGACACCCAGGTCTTGTTGCACCTCCCCTTTCCCTAACCTGTCACCATTCAGATAATAGTCTGTCTCTCTGTTTTTAACCACCAAAATGGATAACCTCACATTTATCCACAATATACTTCATCTGCCATGCATTTGCCCACTCACCTAACCTATCCAAGTCATTCTGCAGCTTCATAGCATCCTCCTCGCAGCTCACAGTGTCATCTGCAAATTTGGAGATTCTACATTTAATCCCCCCGTCTAAATCATGAATGTACAATGTAAACCGCTGGAGCCCCAGCACAGAACCTTGCGGTACCCCACTAGTCACTGCCTGCCATTCTGAAAAGTATCCATTTACTCCTACTCTTTGCTTCCTGTCTGCCAACCAGTTCTCAATCCACGTCAACACACTACCCCCAATCCCATGTGCTTTAACTTTGCACATTAATCTCTTGTGTGGGACCTTGTCGAAAGCCTTCTGAAAGTCCAAATACACCACATCAACTAGTTCTCCCTTGTCCACTCTACTGGAAACATCCTCAAAAAATTCCAGATGATTTGTCAAGCATGATTTCCCTTTCACAAATCCCTGCTGACTTGGACCTATCATGTCACCTCTTTCCAAATGCGCTGCTATGACATCCTTAATAATTGATTCCATCATTTTACCCACGACCGATGTCAGGCTGACCGGTCTATAATTCCGTTTTCTCTCTCCCTGCTTTTTTCAAAAGTGGGGTTACATTGGCTACCCTCCACTCGATAGGAACTGATCCAGAGTCAATGGAATGTTGGAAAATGACTGTCAATGCATCCGCTATTTCCAAGGCCACCTCCTTAAGTGCTCTGGGATGCAGTCCATCAGGCCCTGGGGATTTATCTGCCTTCAATCCCATCAATTTCCCCAACACAATTTCCCGACTAATAAGGATTTCCCTCAGTTCCTCCTTCTTACTAGACCCTCTGACCCCTTTTATATCCGGAAGGTTGTTTGTGTCCTCCTTAGTGAATACCGAACCAAAGTACTTGTTCAATTGGTCTACCATTTCTTTGTTCCCTGTTATGACTTCCCCTGATTCTGACTGCAGGGAACCTACGTTTGTCTTTACATATCTAAAGAAGCTTTTGCAGTCCGTCTTAATGTTCCCTGCAAGCTTCCTCTCGTACTCTATTTTCCCTGCCCTAATCAAACCCTTTGCCCTCCTCTGCTGAGTTCTAAATTTCTCCCAGTCCCCGGGTTCGCTGCTATTTATGGCCAATTTGTATGTCACTTCCTTGGCTTTAATACTATCCCTGATTTCCCTTGATAGCCACGGTTGAGCCACCTTCCCTTTTTTGTTTTTACGCCAGACAGGGATGTACAATTGTTGTAGTTCATCCATGCGGTCTCTAAATGTCTGCCATTGCCCATCCACTGTCAACTCCTTAAATATCATTCGCCAATCTATCCTAGCCAATTCATGCCTCATACCTTGAAAGTTACCCTTCTTTAAGTTCTGGACCATGGTCTCTGAATTAACTGTTTAATTCTCCATCCTAATGTATAATTCCACCATATTATGGTCACTCTTCCCCAAGGGAGGGGCCTTGCACAACGAGATTGCTAATTAATCCCCTCTCATTTCACATCACCCAGTCTAAGATGGCCTCCCCCCTACTTGGTTCCTCGACATATTGGCCTAGAAAACCATCCCTTATGCACTCCAGGAAATCCTCCTCCACCATATTGCTTCCATTTTGGTTAACCCAATCTAAATCCATATTAAAGTCACCCATAATAACTGCTACACCTTTATTGCATGCACCCCTAATTTCCTGTTTGATGCCCTCCCCAACATCACTACTACTGTATGGAGGTCTGTACACAACTCCCACTAACGTTTTTTGCCCTTTGGTGTTCTGCAGCTCTACCCATATAGATTCCACATCATCCAAGCTGATGTCCTTCCTAACTATTGCATTAATCTCCTCTTTAACCAGCAATGCTACCCCACATCCTTTTCCTTTTATTCTATCCTTCCTGAATGTTGAATACCCCTGGATGTTGAGTTCCCAGCCCTGATCATCCTGGAGCCACGTCTCTGTAATGCGGTCCGTCAGGAGCTGGAGGCGGATACACTTCCCGCACACGTAGTCGTCGGGGACACCGGAAGTGTCCCTGACTTCCCACATAGTACAGGAGGAGCATAACACGTGTCCGAGCTCTCCTGCCATGACGTAACCCCTAGATAAACTTAATTTGTATCCATTTTCACAAAAGACAGCGGCGATGCAGACTTTGCAATGAGGGAGGAGGAGTGTGAAATATTAGATGAGATAAATACAGTGAGAGTGGAAGTATTAAGGGGTTTAGCAGCTTTGAAAGTGGATAAGTGCCCAGGCCCGGATGAAATGTATCCCAGGCTGTTAAGGGAAGCAAAAGAGGAAATAGCAGCGGCTCTGACCAACATTTTCCAATCCTCTCTGGCTATAGGTGTGGTGCCAGAGGACTGGAGGACTGCTAATGCTGTACCATTGTTTAAAAGGGAGAAAGGGATAGACCGAGTAATTACAGGCCAGTCAGCCTAACCTCGGTGGTGGGAAAATTGTTGGAAAAAATCCTGAGGGACAGGATAAAACTTCATTTGGAAAGACATGGATTAGTCAAGGACAGTCAGCATGGATTTAAGGAAAGATCGTATCTGACTAACTCGATTGAATTTTTCAAGGAGGTAACCAGGAAGGTCTATGAGGGCTGTGCGTATGATATAGTGTATATGGATTTTAGCAAAGCTTTTAAGGTCTCACAGGGCAGACTGGTCACTAAAGTAAAAGCCCATGGGATCCAGGGCAAAGTGGCAAGTTGGATCCAAAATTGGCTCGGAGGTAGGAAGCAAAGGGAAATGGTTGATGGGTGTTTTTGTGACTGGAAGGATGTTTCCAGTGTGGTTCCGCAGGGCTCAGTGCTGGGTCCCTTGCTTTTTGTGGTATATATCAATGACTTGGACTTGAATGTTGGGGGTATGATTAAGAAGTTTGCAGCTGACACTAAACTAGGCTGTGTGATTGATAATGAAGAAGAAAGCTGCAAACTGCAGGAAGATATCAATGTACTGGTCAGGTGGGCAGAACAGTGGCAAATGGAATTCAATCCGGAGAAGTGTGAGGTTAATGCATTTCGGGAGGTCTAACAAGGCAAGGGAATGGTACGACACTGAAATGTATAGAGGAACAAAGGGACCTTGGAGTGCAGGTCCACAGATCCCTGAAGGTAGCAAGTCAGGTAGATTAGGTGGTTAAGAAGGCATATGGAATATTTGCCTTTATTACCCGAGGCATGGAATACAAGAGCAGGGGGGGTTATGCTCGAATTGTATAAAACACTGGTTAGGCCGCAGCTGGAATACTGTGTGCAGTTCTGGTCACCAAGCTACCGGAAGGATGTGATTGAATTGGAGAGGGTACAGAGGAGATTTATAAGAATGTTGCCTGGACTGGAGAATATTGGCTATTAGGAAAGATTGGAGATGCTGGATCTGTTTTCTTTGGAACAGAGGAGGTTAAGAGGGGCCTGGATAGAGTGGATAGGAAGGACCTGTTTCCCTTGGCAGAGGAGTCAACAACCAGGGGCAGAGATTTAAAGTAATTGGGGGGAGGTTTAGAGGATACGAGGGAAAATTTCTTCACCCAGAGGGTGGTCGGGGTCTGGAACTCACTGCCTGAAAGGGTGATAGAGGCAGACTCGGGAGCCTATTAGCAGCGAGGGCAGACATCGATGACGAGGTTCAACACTGCCTCCAGTGCAGCCTTCGGCCACCTGAGGAAGAGAGTGTTCGAAGATCAGGCCCTCAAATATGGCACCATCATGGTCTACAGAGCTATGGTGATACCCGCCCTCCTGTGTGGCTCAGAGACATGGACCATATGCAGTAGACACCTCAAATCGCTGGAGAAATACCACCAACGATGTCACTGCAAGATCCTGTAAATCCTCTGGGAGGACAGACGCACCAACGTTAGTATCCTCGATCAGGCCAGCATTGAAGCACTGACCACACTCAACCAGCTCCGTTGGGCGGGCCACATTGTTCGCATGCCTGACACAAGACTCCCAAAGCAAGCGCTTTACTCGGAACTCCTACACGACAAGTGAGCCCCAGGTGGGCAGAGGAAATGTTTCAAGGACACCATCAAAGCCACCTTGATAAAATGCAACATCCCCACCGCCACCTGGGAGTCCCTGGCCAAAGACCACCCTAAGTGGAGGAAGAGCATCCGAAAGGGTGCTGAGCACCTCGAGTAGGTATGTTGCCTCCCTGGTGCAAGGGTCAAGGATGTCTCTGAGCGGTTGCAGGGCATTCTGGAGGGGGAGGGTGAACAGCCAGTTGTCGTGCATATCGGTACCAACAATATAGGTAAAAAACGGGATGAGGTCCGACAAGCTGAATTTAGGGAGCTAGGAGTTAAATTAAAAAGTAGGACCTCAAAGGTAGTAATCTCAGGATTGCTACCAGTGCCACGTGCTAGTCAGAGTAGAAATAGCAAGATAGTTAAGATAAATACATGGCGAGAGGAATGGTGCAAGAGGGAGGGATTCAAATTCCTGGGACATTGGAACCGTTTCTGAGGGAGGTGGGACCAGTACAAACCGGATGGTCTGCACCTGGGCAGGACTGGAACCGGTATATCCTAGCCGGAATGTATGCTAGTGCTGTTGGGGAAGGGTTAAACTAATATGGCAGGGGGATGGGAATCTATGCAGGGAGACAGATGGAAGTAAAATGGGGGCAGAAGCAAAAGGTGTAGAAAGGAGAAAAGTAAAAGTGGAGGGCAGAGAAATCAAAGGCAAAAATCAGAGGGCCACATTACGACATAATTCTAAAAGGACAAAGAGTGTTAATAAAACAAGCCTGAAGGCTCTGTGTCTCAATGCGCGGAGCATTCATAATGAGGTAGATGAATTAACTGCACAGATAGTTGTTAACGGATATGATGTAATTGAGATTACGGAGACATGGCTCCAGGGTGACCAAGGCTGGGAACCCAACATCCAGGGGTATTCAATATTCAGGAAGGATAGACGGAAAGGAAAACGAGGTTGGGTAGCGTTGCTGGTTAAAGAGGAATTAATGCAATAGTAAGGAAGGACATGGACATTAGCTTGGATGATGTGGAATCTATATGGGTAGAGCTGCAGAACACCAAAGGGCCAGAAAACGCTAGTGGGAGTTGTGTACAGACCTCCAAACAGTAGTAGTGAGATTGAGGATGGCATCAAACAGGAAATTAGGGATGCGTGCAATAAAAGTACAGCAGTTATCATGGGTGACTTTAATCTACATATAGATTGGGCTAACCAAACTGGTAGCAATGCGGTGGAGGAGGATTTCCTGGAGTGTATAAGGGATGGTTTTCTTGACCAATATGTCGAGGAACCAACTCGAGAGCCGGCCATTATAGATTGGGTGTTGTGTAACGAGATAGGATTAATTAGCAATCTTGTTGTGCGAGGCTCCTTGGGGAAGAGTGACCATAATATGGTAGAATTCTTCATTAAGATGGACGCAGTTAATTCAGAGACTAGAATCCTGATCCTAATGAAAGGTAATATCGATGGTATGAGACGTGAATTGGCTAGGATAGACTGGCGAATAATGCTTAAAGGGTTGATGGTGGATAGGCAATGGCAGACATTTAAAGATCACATGGATGAACAACAATTGTACATCCCTGTCATAAAAATAAAACGGGGAAGGTGGCTCAACTGTGGCTAACAAGGGAAATTAGGAATAGTGTTAAGTCCAAGGAAGAGGCATATAAATTGGCCAGTAAAAGCAGCAAACCAGAGGACTGGGAGAAATTTAGAATTCAGCAGAGGAGGACAAAGGATTTAATTAGGAGGGGGAAAATAGAGTATGAGAGTAAGCTTGCAGGGGACATAAAAACTGACTGCAAAAGCTTCTATAGTTATGTGAAGAGAAAAAGATTAGCGACGACAAATGTAGGTTGCTTGCAGTCAGAATCAGGTGAATTTATAATTGGGAACAAAGAAATGGCAGACCAATTGAACAAATACTTTGGTTCTGTCCTCACTAAGGACGACAAATAACCTTCCGGAAATACTAGGGGACCGAGGGTCGAGCGCGAAGGAGGAACTGAAGGAAATCCTTATCAGTCAGGAAATTGTGTTGGGGAAATTGATGGGACTGAAGGCCGATAAATCCCCAGGGCCTGATAGTCTGCCTCCCAGAGTACTTAAGGAAGTGGCCCTAGAAATAGTGGATGCATTGGTGGTCATTTTCCAACATTCTATAGACTTGATCAGTTCTTATGGACTGGAGGGTAGCTAATGTAACCCCACTTTCTTAAAAAAGGAGGGAGAGAGAAAACAGAGAATTATAGACCGTTTAGCCTGACATCGGTATTGGGAAAATGTTGGAATCACTTATTAAAGATGTAATAGCAGCGCATTTGGAAAGCAGTGACAGGATCAGTCCAAGTCAGCATGGATTTATGAAAGGGAAATCATGCTTGACAAATCTTCCAGAATTTTTTGAGGATGTAACTAGTTGAGTGGACAAGGGAGACCCAGTGTCAAAAGGCTTTTGACAAGGTACCGCAGAAGAGATTCGTGTGCAAAATTAAAGCACATGGTATTGTGGGTAATGTATTGACGTGGATAGAGAACTGGTTGGCAGACAGGAAGCAAAGAGTAGGAATAAACGGGTCCTTTTCAGAATGGCAGGCAATGACTAGTAGGGTGCCGCAGGAGTAGGGTGCCGCAGGGTTCAGTGCTGGGACTCCAGCTATTTACAATATACATTAATGATTTTAGACGAAGGAATTGAATGTAATATCTCCAAGTTTGCAGATGACCACTAAGCTGGGTGGCAGCGTAAGCTGTGAGGAGGATGCTATGATGCTGAAGAGTGACTTGGACAGGTTAGGTGAGTGGGCAAATGCATGGCAGATGCAGTATAATGTGGATAAATGTGAGGTTATCCACTTTGGTGGCAAAAACAGGAAGGGAGAATATTATCTGAATGGTGACAGATTAGGAAAAGGGGAGGTGCAATGAGACCTGGGTGTCATGATACATCAGTCATTGAAAGTTGACATGCAGGTACAACAGGCGGTGAAGGCAAATGGCATGTTGGCCTTCATAGCGAGAGGATTTGAGTATAGGAGCAGGGAGGTCTTACTGCAGTTGTACAGGGCCTTGAATATTGTGTACAGTTTTGGTCTCCTAATCTGAGGAAGGACATTCTTGCTATTGAGGGAGTGCAGCGAAGGTTCACCAGACTGATTCCCGGGATGGCAGGACTGACATATGAAGAAAGACTGGATCGACTAGGCTTATATTCATTGGAATTTAGAAGAATGAAACATATAAAATTCTGACGGGATTGGACAGGTTAGATGCAGGAAGAATGTTCCCGATGTTGGGGAAGTCCAGAACCAGGGTTCACAGTCTAAAGATAAAGGGGTAAGCCATTTAGGACCGAGATGAGGAGACACTTCTTCACTCGGAGAATTGTGAACCTGTGGAATTCTCTCCCACAGAAATTTGTTGAGGCCAGTTCGTTAGATATATTCAAAAGGGAGTTAGATGTGGCCCTTATGGCTAAAGGGATCAAGGGGTATGGAGAGAAAGCAGGAATGGGGTACTAAAGTTGCAAAAATGATCAGCCATGATCTTATTGAATGGTGGTGCAGGCTCGAAGGGCCGAATAGCCTACTCATGCTCTTATTTTCTATGTTTTTATGAGTGTCATCGTCGAGAGCATGCAGAAAGCAAGCGCAGGCAGCGGAAGGAGCATGCAGCAAACCAGACTTCCCACCCACCCTTTCCTTCAACCACTGTCTGTCCCACCTGTGACACAGACTGTAATTCCTGTATTGGACTGTTCAGTCACCTGAGAACTCACTTTTAGATTGGAAGCAAGTCTTCCTCGATCTCGAGGGACTGTCTTTGATGATGAGATGCAGAAATCCTCACCACATGTAAACAATACTTGGATGTGCACCTGAAGTGCCATAAGCTGCAGGGCTACGGACCAAGAACTGGAAAGTGGGATTAGGCTGGGATAGCCCTTGTTCAGCCAGTACGGACACAATGGGCGGAAATGGCATCCTTCCGTGCTGTAAGTGTCTGATTGTATGATTCTACAAGATCAGTGATGATATTGAATGGCGGAGCAGGCTCGAGGGGCCGAACGGCCTACTCCCGCTTCTAATTCTGATGTTCTATCTCTGCATGTGAGGTAGATTTATACCCCACATGGTTTAATCCTGGCGGTTTTTAAAGCTGAGGTTACAGGTTGGATGTGTCGCACTCTTGGTGACGCTGGATATTGTGTGTTGACTGCTTGCACAGTATTGGTGCTATAATGCTCCTCCTGTTGGCATCGTGGAATTGCTTACACATTTATCTAGACTGAGCTTTGTTGCGTGGTGCTCGGTGCATCAACAGAACTGGGCATTGTTTTCATATTCTGTCTGCTTGGTTCCCAGTAACACAAAATGTAACATTTTAGAATGTGATGTATATAATGGGAATCACTGCAGACCTTCGTCTCCTCCATGGCTCAGTACCACATCTTTTGTCATTTATTCAAAATATGGGCGTGAAATGCTTCTGGTACTGGACCAGCAGCCCACCATGATCCATCACGGCAGCTTGTGAAATCTGCCCATTTCAGTCCAGGCTATGGAAGGTTTCAGATTGTTGTAAAAACAGGACTGGGAATCAACCTGCCTCCTCCACAGGCCTGGGCCTGCTCGTCACTCCTGGAGCACACTGTACAGGGTCAGTGAGAGGGAGGCAGGGGGCTGTGTACAGGGTCAGTGACTGCAAAGGGGTACAGGGTCAGTGGGGGGGGAGGTACAGGGTCAGTGACTGGGGGGTGGGGGGGTACGGGGTCAGTGACTGGGGGGGAGGTACAGGGTCAGTGACTGGGGGGGGTACAGGGTCAGTGACTGGGGGTAGGGGGGGTACAGGGTCGGGGGTGGGGAGGTACAGGGTCAGTGACTGGGGGTGGGGGGGGGTACAGGGTCAGTGACTGGGGGTGGGGGGTACAGGGTCAGTGACTGGGGGGGGTACAGGGTCAGTGAGGGGGGGATACGAGGTCAGCGGAGTGGGGTACGGAGTCAGTGAGGGGAGTGGTACGGGGTCAGCGAGGGTGGTACGGGGTCAGCGAGGGGGTTAAAGGGTCAGCGAGGGGGAGGGGTACAGGGTCAGCGAGGTGGAGGGGTACAGGGTCAGCGAGGGGGAAGGGTGGGGTGTAGGGTCAGCGAGGGGGAGGGGTGCAGGGTCAGTGATGGGTGTACAGGGTCAGTGACGTGGGGGTATGGGGTCAGTGAGGGGGTGGGGTACGGGGTCAGTGACTGGACGGCGGGGTGGGTACAGGGTCAGTGACTGGGTGGGGGGGCGGGACTGGTGTACTGGGTCAGTGTTTTGGATCATGCTGCTCTCTCTAAAAGCTGCAGTGCATCTACTGTTTCACGAACCGTCTACCATTCACACAGCAAGTATCCACTGGGCCAGAAGGGGATGAGGGCGGCACAGATCTCGCATAGGCTGCTGCCCCGAGTATGGTCGACACTGGAACAAAACTACTGCTGAAGTCATCGAATCCCAACTAATTAAACCCACCCTTCAGGGAGCTGGGAGAAGCCACCTGTCAAAGCAATGTTGTTTCGCACTCCAGTACATCCTGTCATTACTTCAATTCTATGAACACAAGCAGATGGCAAGTGCTGGCTACTGCACTGCACTAATGGAGAATGATGGAGCGGCAGGATCTCTGGATATTGAGAACATTAACAGTAACACCAGCAGAAAGGCTCCAGTTCTTCACTCCTTTTTAGACAGGGTGTGGACACACATGAGGTATCTCATCACTAGGTACAAGATTTCTGTGGCATACAACCACCGCACTTGGCAAGACTTCTGTCCAGCCCAGTTCCCAGCTCCAGGGTGCACCACTGATGATCCCCAGGCCCCGCTTCCTGCCAACTTCCTAATTTGATTTTCATTCCCTCCAGCCTGGTCTGCAACTCAGTATTTGCCATCATTGTTATGGCTATCAGCCTCTTGGACTACCCTATATTCTACTCTCAATCTCTCGTAGATGAGTGGAAAAGCAGACAATGAGAGACAGACATAAGCATGGGCTGATAAGTGGCAAGTAACATTCGCGCCACAAATGTGCCAGACACTGACCATCTCCAGTAAGTGACAATCTAACAGTCTAACCACCTTCCCTTGATGGTTAACGGCATTACCATCGCCGAATCCCCCATCAACATCCTGGGGGTCACCATTGACCAGAAACTTAACTGGATCAGCCACATAAATACTGTGGCAACAAGAGCAGGTCAGAGGCTAGGTATTCTGCGGCAAGTGTCTCACCTCCTGACACCCCAAAGCTTTCCACCATCTGCAAGGCACAAGTCAGGAGTGTGACGGAATGCGCTGCACTTGTTTGGATGAGTGCAGCTCCAACAACACTCAAGAAGCTTGACACCATCCAGGACAAAGCAGCCTTTCTTGATTGCCAGGAATCGAGCAGCAAGTCCATCAGTTAATTGTTTCCTGCCATTCAGGTGTAACTTGAATATGTTTGGTTAAATGTGGGTGTGCGTATTCAGTGTGTGATGATGCTGGTGTTGCAGAAAATCCACCCCACAGTATGTAAAAGACCTGTAGGGAGAGAAAAAGGGAGGCGGAAAATTTAAGATAAAGTCATTCAGAGAAATGAAGACAAAGAATTAGGTTAAAAAAAACAAGCAGAAGGACCATTGCACGAGGAGAGAGACTTTGTTCATGTGTTGAGCAACAACATAGGAGGTCAGCTAGTATTACTGAAGTTTTACCAGTAGCATAACAGTAAAAGAGCTATAGGAAATTTGAACTCCAAAAGATGTGCTGAATGGCCTACTGTGCTGTGTAATTCTATGATTAAAAAGTGGAAGTGATAAAATAGTTGAAATATTAGATGAACAGTTTCTGAAAGTAATCACCCGAGACGATAGTACTGGCTTGCTATCCAGTTCCTGGAGCACACTCAGTATTTCCGAGGTGTCGAACAGTATGTGTTAAGTTGTGTACCTTTATAACGAACCAATCCTTGCAGACAGTTGGTAAACATCATAGGTCTGCAACATTTCAAACTGAATATGGGAAGAAAAGTGAGGGATAAGAAGTTTTTAGTTATATTAAGAGAAAAAGAAAAATGCGAGATGGACTGGGGCAACTGAAAGTGGGATCATATGAGCATGACAACTGATGCTACACAGGCTGCAAAAGTGCTGAATACGTTTTGTGCCTCAGTCTTTACCAGAGAGAAGAGGGGTAAGTTGTTTGATCTGGAACGGGAAGCAGAGGGTGTTGCGGGAGGAAGTTGTGACACCAGCATGGTGCCAAACAGCTGTGTAAACTTAAGGTGAATAAATCTCGGGCGGATAAGATGCATCCGAAGATTCTTGAGGAAATAAGGGAGGAAATTGCAGGAACTCTGGGATAAATCTTCCAGAAATCATTGAATACTGGGGAAAAGCAGCTGTTACTGCTGTTTATAAAAAGAAGGCAGACAGACATGACTGGAGAAACTACAGGCCAGTGAGTTTGACGTCCATTGTGGGTAAAGTTATGGAAATCCTTATTAAAGATAATCTGGATAGAGATAAAATCACAAAGATACCCAATGTGGGTTTGTGAAGGGGTTTGTCCTTTGCGAGTGGGAATGGAGTTCGGTCGGGGTAGGGCAGTGGATGTGGTGTACTTGGATTTCAGTAAGGCCTTTAATACCCTTCCTCTGGAACGGCTGGCACTGGAATCAGTGGAAATATTTGACATTGGATACGTAATTGGTTGACTGACAGAACCCAGAATGCAGTGGTACAGGGATGGTCGTCAGTCTGGGAGAATGTTACCAGTGGAATTCCGCAGCACTCTGTTCTGGGACCGCTTTTGTTTAATATCTTTACAAATGATCTGAAGCTAGGAGTCACTAATGCAGTGGCTACATCTGCAGATGATACAAAGCTAATGAAGGTGATAGACTGCAAACCTGAACAGGAGAAGCTGCAGGATCCCACTGGTATTTGAATATACTTGAGAATTGGGCAGACAGATCAAAGTCAAGGTAGAAAAATGCAAAGTGCTTCACATGGGAGCAAAAGATCCAGGAAGGGACTATTATTTAAACACGAAATGAGTGAGATCTGGGGTCCTGATTGATAAATTGAAGCCATTGCAGCAATGCTCAGTGGCAGTGAATAATCAGATGTTGGGATGTATTAAAGGGTCAGTATTGTGTCGGAATAGTGAGGTAATCCGACCACCTCATAAATCATTGGTGCAAACGCACGTAGAATGTTGTGTACAGTTCTGGTCACCACAGAACGAACTGGATATTGCAGCTATAGAAAAGATACAGGAGAGAACAACCAGAATGGTTGTTGGGATGGAAGGATTGGATTATGAGGAGCGATTACAGAAAAGAGAAGGTTGTGAGGTGGTATGATTGCTAGTTTTACGATTCTAAAGATACTAAATAATGTCGACTGTGTTCTTTCACCGTGACAGTCAAACCAGAGGACATGGTCTGCGCTTGAAGGGGGTAAATTCAAAACCAATCTGTGGAACCATTATTTCAGTGAACGAGTGGTCAATCTATGGAAAAGACTCCCTCGGGAGACAGTGGAAGTAGGCCGTGTTGATTCATTCAAATGCAAATTAGAGATTTCTTTCAGAAAATAACACTACGGGATACCGTGTATGAATAATTTGAGACATGACGTGGTGAGTGTAGCGTGCTTGGAAGGAACAGGTAACTTTGGACCTATGGCTCCCAAAGCTCTCCACCACTGGCGATTTCCTCACCATGTTGCAGACTAATTGATGAGAGAGATCAGTCAACAACTCCATTATCGTTGGATCATGCAACTACCAGGATGGTAGAAAGTGAACTAGATTAAATTTATTCATCTGGCAATTCCTATGTTCCTATAGGTGCTAAGGAGACTTGAGAGGATATTGCCATGCAAGGGAGGAAGCAAGCAAACTTGTATTTGTATATGTACTTGTATTTAGCAATACTGTTGCCAGTGCCAGCTTTTGGATGAGACATAAAAGCATGGCTGTGTCTACCTGTTCAGATGCGTGTGAAAGATCCCATGGCATATTGCACAGAGAGTAGGGGAGTTGTCCTGGCCAACATTTGTACATCATCCAACACTGTCGAAAGAAATGTATCTGATTTCTGTTTGTGGGACCCAGCTCTTCACAAATTGCCTGCCATCTTTGCATATGCAACAACAATGACTGCACTTTAGAAGTAGTCCAATGGCTGTGAGGAGTATAGGGCGTCACAAAGACGTGAAAGATGCTATATAAATGCAAATTCATTCTTTAACTTGTGTACTTCTTGTATAAAACAGAGAAGTCAGCTTTATTTCAGCACATGGCAGAGTCCTTCATTGTTGGGGGCCAAAAGCTACAGTTTCCAGTACTGTGCTGAACAACGGTAGGGTTAATTATGCTGGGGCTGTGTATGTTTTAAATTCTAGAGATGTTTTTCCTTTATTGGAGACTGGAAGTGAAATCTCTGTCAGTCAGATGGCTTTAGTTTTGAGAGGAACTTGTCAGACATTTTTCCACAATCTTGTAGCGATTACACAAGTGGGTATAAAAAAAAATCTAAGTCTACCAGGTAAAGTACTTAAATTTTATCCTTTGTGGAGATCTTAAAAGTTTATTTTATTTTTGTCATCCAGGTATGAGCACCACAGCCAAACGGAATGCAGCTGCAGGAAATAAAGATGTCAGCTGTAACAGAGATAAAATCCGTGAACGGCCACGACAGAGCACAAGCAAAAAATTGTCATCTGCCAGCCAGGGAGGTAATGATGCCGCTAAACGCTCACGCAGCCGGATGTCAGCAGAGTCTGAGACTCGAATAAGTAAGTCCAAATCTGATGGTCAGATCAGTGATAAAACTGCTCTAGAAGCAAAAGTAAAAGATCTCCTTGCTTTAGCTAAAAATAAGGACATGGAGATTCTGCACCTTCGAAATGAACTTCGAGACATGCGTGCCCAGCTGGGACTGAGCAACAACTTGCTGGAAGGAGAGGGGGAGGAGAAGGCTGAGGTAAAAGAGGGTGCTGCACCCCATCAGCCTAGAGATGTGGAATCCAGTCTTCTCCAGTTGGAAGAGCAGAACACTACAATCCGGGATGAGCTGAACCAGCTGAAAAATGAGAACCGAATGCTAAAAGATCGATTAAATGCTCTTGGCTTCTCTTTGGAGCAGAAGTTAGACAGTGCAGAGAAACTGTTTGGCTTTCAGTCCTCGAGTCCTGAGGTAGCTGCTGGCAATCAGAGTGATGGTGGTACCTTAACCTCCTCAGTGGAGGGATCAGCCCCTGGTTCTATGGAAGATCTCCTGAGCCAGGATGAGAACACATTAACTGACAACCGCAGTAATTCTCTGGATAACTTGGACAGTGAATCCAGTGAGGTCTACCAACCGCTCACTTCCAGTGATGATGCATTAGATGCTCCTTCATCATCTTCGGAATCTGAGGGTGCGCCAAGCAGGGAACGGTCAAGGAAAGGGAGCAGTGGGAATGTAAGTGAAGTGTCAGTGGCTTGTTTAACGGAGCGCATTCACCAGATGGAAGAAAACCAACACAGTACAGCAGAGGAGCTCCAAGCTACCCTTCAGGAACTTGCAGACCTTCAGCAGATAACACAGGAGCTGAATTCTGAAAATGAGAGATTAGGGGAAGAAAAAGTCATTCTGATGGACTCCTTGTGCCAGCAAAGTGATAAATTGGAGCACTTCAGTCGACAGAATGAGTATTTTCGCTCCTTGCTGGATGAGCACCACATTTCTTACGTTCTAGATGAAGATGTAAAAAGTGGCCGTTATATGGAACTAGAACAGCGGTATATGGACCTTGCTGAAAATGCACGTTTTGAACGTGAGCAACTTCTTGGAGTGCAGCAGCATTTAAGCAACACCCTAAAAATGGCAGAGCAAGACAACAAGGATGCTCAGGAATTGATAGGCGCTCTCAAAGAGCGTAACCACCAAATGGAGCGGATCATGGAGTCTGAGCAAAAAGCCAAAGCAGCGCTTGCTGGAGTGTTAGAAGAATATAAAGCAACTGTTGCAAATGATCAGATTGAGCTGAACAGGTTCAAGGCTCTGTTAGAACACGAGAAACAGAAGGTTGCAGAGTTGTATGCTTTCCACAATGCAGGCGATAAGTCAGATTTACAAGAACTGTTGGAGACTACGCGATTGGACAAAGAGAAAATCGAGGCCTTGTATAACAACCTCCAGGAGGAGCTGGCCCATACTCGCAATGATGCTAATCGGCTACAGGATACCCTAGCTAAGGTATGATGGCTGTAAAAGTAGTGAACAAAATTCACTTTTATGGGAATCCAGCAAAAGAGATTTCTACAAACGTTTGCCGGTTATGTGAACTATATGTACATTGAGTTTTAAATGCAAAAGTGTGCTCTGTTGGCTCGTGTCAGTGATTAAATTTGGTGTAGAAGATAATGGATATCTCAACTGTTAGTCAGCACTCTCTGCAAATAATCCTAACCTGAAACTGTTGATCGATATACGAGCTATTCATTGCTTCAGCAAAGGCTGGATTCAGCACTCCATTACATTGCCACCGTGACATCATCACATGTTCAGACAGTTTTCACTCATGTCTGACTAGAATTGATAAAATATCTTTGACCCAGTGGTGCAATTGACAGTCATATAGTGCGGTAGGATTGCAGATTTGCCCCTCATCACCTCTCCCCTCAAAAAAAAAAAACAACCCTTGACCCCCCCCCCCCCCCCCCCGTCCTTGCAAACTACCGCCCCATCTCCAACCTCCCTTTCCTCTCAAGTCCCTGAATGTGTTTTTGCCTCCCAAATCTGTGCCCACCTTTCCCCAACCTCCGTGTTTGAATCCCTCCAATCCAGTTTCCGTCCCTGCCACAGTACCGAAACGGCTCTCATCAAAGTCACAAAGGACCTCTTTTGAGACTGTGACAAAGGTAAACTATCCCTCCTCGTCCTTCTCGACCTGTCTGCAGCCTTTGACCACTCCATCCTTCTCCCAATGCCTCTCCACCGTCATCCAGCTGGGTGCGACTGCACTCACCCACTTCCATTCTTATCTATCTAATCGTAGCCAGAGAATCACCTAGAATGGCTGCTCTTCCCACTCCCGCATTATTACCTCGAGTATCTATCCTTGGTCCCCTCCTATTTCTTATCTATATGCTGCCCCTTGGTGACATCATCGGAAAACACAGCGTCAGTTACCACATGTACGCTGATGACACCCAGCTCTACCTCACCGGCACTTCACTCGACCCCTCCACGGTCTCTAAGTTGTCGGACTGCTTGTCCGACATCCAGTACTGCATGAGCAGAAATGTTCTCCAATTGAATATTTGGAAGATCGAAGCCATTGTCTTCAGTCCCCACCACAAACTCCGTTCCCCAGCCACTGACTCCATCGCTCTCCCTAGCATCTGTCTAAGGCTGAACCAGACTGATCACAACCTAGGTGTCATATTTGACCATGAAATGAGCTTCCGACCACATCGCCGCAACATAACTAAGACCTCCTATTTCCACCTCTATAACTTCGCCCGTCTCCGCCTCTGTCTCAGCTCATCCGCTGCTGAAGCCCTCATCCATGCCTTTGTTACCTCTCGACTTGACAATTCCAACACCGGCCTCCCACACTCTCTCCTATGTAAACTAGAGGTGATCCAAAACTCAGCTGTCCATGTTCTAACTTGCACCAAGCCCCACTCACCCATCATCATAGGCAGCCCCTCAAATTGAGGATGACTTGCTTCCATGTCAAGAAGTTCACAGGTGTTTCAATGAAGGACCTAAAATTCCAGGTCCTGAACTAAATCTTGAAGGGTGGAGGATGCCTGTGCGTGGATTTTTTTAAATGTGGGGTGGCCATTGCACACCAGCCACCACACGGGCTTGACAGAGCTAGGTCTAGGTCCAGTAGCAAGGATTAACTAAGGCGACTGGAGACCAGCTCTGCTGCACGGACCTAGTGCACACACATATCGCAGTGTGGGCTGGCCCGTGCTGTCCCTGGGCCCCGAACTCACGCCTTTCCTGGGCCCCGATCACCTCCCTCTACAATCTCTCGCCGCTCCTTCACCCCGACCTCACCGCTCCTGCTGTACCTGCCCACGCTCCAATCACCGACCTGGGCCTTGGGGATGTCACCCATCACCCCTGTGCTCGCTGACCTATATAGGCTCCTGGTTAAGCAATGCCTCAGTTTTAAAATTCTCATCCTTGTTTTCAAATTCCCCTCCATGGCTTCGCCCCTCCCTATCTCTGCAATCTCCTCCAAACCCACAACCCCCCAAGATATCTGCGCTCCTCTAATTCTGCCCTCTTGAGCTTCCCTGATTATAATCACTGAACCATTGGTGGCCGTGCCTTCAGCTGCCTGGGCCCTAAGCTCTGGAATTCCCTGCCTAAACCTCTCCCTCTTTACCTCTTGTAAGGGGTTTTCACAGGGTTGTTGTTGTGCCTTGGGTGTCTCTCTCTGGGCTTCTGCCCTCACAGCTTATGCCTGGCCTGTGAGGTACCCTGAGTGCTGCAAGAGCACCCCTGGAGAGACTGTGTCCACAGCTTATGAAGGGAGTTTTGAGACTCGTGCGTCCCCACAGCTTATGCCTAGCCTGTGAGGCACCTGTGAGTGTCAAACACTCCTAACCCCTTCTTCCCTAGCCTGTGACACACAGTTGAGCGTTTTCGAGGCGCTCCTAGCTTCCCTTACACGGTTCTGACATAAGACTCACGATCAGGAGATGTAATACAATAGAACTGAGACAAGGTGATTCCAAGAGGAACTTTAGGCTTCCAATTTATTTGGCAAGGTGTAACTCAACAAACAGCAATACACCAACAAAACAATCCCCCTAAATCCCACTAAACGGACACAACGAAAATCTTTACACCAGTTTAGCAGTACAATGCCCAACCTCCCACCTTTCCTGGCCTAACTGAGTTGGGAGTTCTGGGGACCAGAGGTTATACTCACTACTTGTGCCTTCCGCAGTCTGGTGGTTTGTTTCTTCTATCTCCGGTGTCTTCGGACACTGGTTTTCCTTCAGTGTCGAGAGGCTTGTGGTTGTTGAATCACGAGGGCAGGGAAAATCATCACTTCTCTATCTCACTACGTCAGAAACCCCTTTTTTATAGCCAGATTATCCAGTCCGCCTCTCCTGCTGAAGTCGATTCTTCTCATTGGTGAACTTTTGATTTTGAAAAATGCAGCAGTTTGAGGTTTTTAGGTTTTTTTTCCCACTGATCTTAACCTACTCAAGGTTTGAGTGGGTGTTGATTGCATTGGTCTCCTGTAGCCATTGTGCTAGTCTGGCCTGAGCCAGATATTTCTATGCCTGATGAAAAAGGTGTTGGAATATGTATGTAGCATTGTTTAAATGCTAATGTTTTCAAGGGGCAAGTTTCGAGGGTATACAGTTCCCAGACAATTTGATTAGTTCCAATGTCCAAACTGGCCCTTTTGATATTGACTCCACCCCTTTTCTTGCAGACCTTTAATAAAATCCCAAATTCGATTAAAGTTCATAGTTTCTTCCATGTGCACTTTAGGATTTCAAACTTTCTGGTAGATACTTCCAAATTAAATTCCCTTTCCTATGAGTCCAAACACTGGGGGGGGGGTCTCCATTTGTGTCCCAAAGTTTTCCTTCCATCGGTTTCAAATCACAGCACAGACTGATCCCACAGCCCCTTTCCTTCTGGGTAAAATGAGGGGGTTTTTGTCCTCCCCTACACTCTCTTTCCTCCTTTAAGACGATCCTTAAAACTTACCTTTTGGACCAAGCTTTTGATCACCTGCCCGAATGTGGCTTGGTGTCAAATTTTTATTTTTGTCTTACAACACTCCTGTGAAGTGTCTTGGGATGTTTTACTATGTTAAAAGTGCTATATAAATACAAGTTGTTGTTGTACAATTTATTTGTGCAATCATTTCCCAATTTTGACCATTGTAGAGGGAGAATGGAATGTTAGAGAACACGTTGCCATATGTTGCTCTAATGCACCACCCAGGGCCTGGATCATGGATGACTGAAGCCGAGTAGTCAATCTCTTTCTTAATTTCTCAACCAAGAAATGATAGATATTATATGGAGTAAAAACAGAAAATGCTGAAAATGCTCAGATCAGATCAGACAGCATCAGTGGAGAGAGAAACAGTTAACGTTTCAGGTCGATGGCCTTTCGTCAGAACTGGAAAAGTTAGAGATGTAACAGGTTATTAAGCAAGTGCAGAGGCAGGGTAAGGGGGAGGGGAGGAAAGAACAAAAGGGAAGATCTGTGATAGGGTGGAGGGCAAGAGAGATTAGAGAGACAAAAGGGGTGATGGTGCAAGGCAAAAGGAGATGGTAATGGGACAAGTAAAGAAACAAACGATGGGTGGCAAAGAGGTGTAAATGGGAATTGCAGACTCATCAACAGCTGCCGCCTGGAAATAGGGACAGAGGTTCTGGTCTGAAATTGTTGAACTCGATGTTAAATCCGGAAGGCTGTAAAGTGCCTAATCGAAAGATGAGTTGCTGTTACTTGTGGGAGTGGCGTGGAGAGTTAAAATGACAGGCGACTGAAAGCTTGGTGTCACGCTTACAGACTGAACGGAGGTGTTCTGCAAAGCGGTCACCCAAATGTAGAGCAGACCTTGAAGCCGAACCAGTCCCCATCCACCACAACCCTCCTCCGCCTGGCTGAACTTGTTCCCACATTGAACAACAACTCCTTTGACTCCACTCACTTCCTCCAAATAAAAGATGTTGCTATGGATACCTGCATGGGTCCTAGCTATGCCTGCCTTTTCGTGGGATATGTGGAACATTCTTTATTCCAGTCCTACTCTGGTTTGCTCCCTCACCTCTTTTTCCGGTACATTGATGACTGTATCGGTGCCGTTTCCTGCTCTTGCCCTGAACTGGAAGATTTCATTCACTTGCTTCCAATTTCCAGCCTTTCCTCACCTTCACTTGGTCGCTCTCCGACTCTTCCCTTCCTTGACATCTCTGTCTCCATTTCTGGGATGGGCTATCTACCAACTTGTCCACTAACTCCCACAGCTACCTGGATTACACTTTCTCCCACCCCGCTTCCTGTAAGGACACCATTCCATTCTCCCAGTTTCTCCGTCTACATTGTATCTGTTCTGACGATGCCAACTTCCATACCATAGTATTTCCAGCATTTTAAACATAGAAATTTACAGCGCAGAAGGAAGCCATTTCAGCCCATCGTGTCCACACTGGCCGACAAAGGTTACACACAAACCTATGCCCAATGGCCCAACCATTCTGCCCCACACAACATGCATCACAACATCGTACACTCCACCCCAACCGGAGCCATGCGATCTCCTGGGAGAGGCAAAAACCCAGGCCAGTTGGGGAAAAATCTGGGAAAATTCCTCTTTGACTCATTCAGGTAATCGAAACTAGTTCAGGAGATCACCCTGGCCGTATTCGATTCCCTGCAGTACTTAACATCGTATCTGCGCAAGCCAACAAGAGGTTATCCAGTCTAATCCCACTTCCCAGCTCTAGGTTACGGCACTTGAAGAGCTGTAACCTAGAGCTGGGAAGTGGGATTAGACTGGATAACCTCTTGTTGGCTGGCGCAGATACGATGTTAAGTACTGCAGGGAATGGAATACGGCCAGGGTGATCTCTAATACAATGCAGAATATTCCATTTTAATGTAAGGTGTGCGGCTTTCATCTTTCTCCTTTTCAGATCTCCTTTAACATCAATACAAACGCAAAATACTGCGGATACTGGAAATCTGAAATATAAAGAGAAAAGGTTGGTGGAAGGTTTAGAGGGGATTTGAGGGGAAGCTTCTTCACGCAGAGGGTTGTGGGGGTCTGGAACTCACTGCCTGGAAAGGTGGTAGAGGCAGAAACCCTCACCATATGACCTTCAAATTGGGACTGAATTCCACCTGTGGCCCTGGTCCAATTATCCCCTCCTCTCTCGTGAAGGCACCACAGGTGATCAACTGGTGGGGATTGAACTCTTGAACGGTTAATCTTATACTTGTAGCTTCATTATTTTAAACACGGCTGTAACATTTGCAATAATCCAGTCCCCTGGCACCGCCCCCATATAAAATGGAAGATTGTGGCAGAGCCTCCACAATTTTCACCCTTGCTTCCTTCAGTAACCTAGGATGTATCCCATCCGGACTGGGTGACTTTTCTATCTTGAGGACTGCCAACCTTTTAGTACTTCCTCTTTATTTATTTTTATCCCATCCAATCTCGCTACTGCCTCCTCCTTTACTGCTACATTGGCAGCATCCTCTTCTCGAGTGAAGACAGATGCAAAGTACTCATTCATGACCTCAGCCATTCCCTCTGCCTCCACAAGAAGATCTCCTTTTTGGTCAATAATTGGCCCCTCCTTCCTTTGACTGTCCTTTTACTACTTGGTGACTTTAGTGTTCCCTTTTATGTTACCCATTAATCTATTCTCATACACTCCCTCTGCCTCTCTTATTCCCTTTCTTAAATCTCCTGCACTTTCTGTGTACAGCTTGGTTCTCAACTGCATTAGGGACCTGACATTTAGCTGAAGCCTCCTTTTCCTATTTCATTTTAAACTCTATCTTTAGTCATCCAGGGAGCTCTAGCTTTGGACGCACCTCCTACAACCTTAGGACATCCCAGAATGCTTTAAGCCAATTAAATACTTTTGAAGTGTAGTCACTGTTGTAATATAGGAAACATGGCAGCCAATTTACGCGCAGCAAGCTCCCACACACAGCAATGAATTCCTGGCAGTTCCGCTGATATTCTGCCAGTTACGGCCCTTTCCCAAAGACCACAATTTCCAGGCCAACTTGTTTAGGATGCAAAAGCAAAATACTGCGGATGCTGTAATCTGAAACAAAAACAGAAAATGCTAGAAATCTCAGCAGGTCAGGCAGCATCTGTGGAGAGAAGCAGAGTTAACGTTTTAGGTCGATGACCCTACGTTAGAACTCAGTTCTGGAGTTCTGACGAAGGGTCACAGACCTGAAGCATTAACTCTGTTTCTCTCCACAGATACCGCCTGACCTGTTGAGATTTCTAGCATTTTCTGTTTTTGTTTAGGATGCAAGTGATTTTCTTCTTTCCTTCTCAAAACCTGAATTATTAGGCTCGTTCTTGTCTTCCCTCTATACCCTTCCCATTTAAAAAGGACAAACTCCTGCTGTATCAGCAGCTTTCCCTTGTGTTGTAATCCAAGCTGTTGCATTTGCCTGTGTTTCAGGTTGAAGATGATTACAGAATTTTCCAGGAAGAAGCCAAAAAGCAGATAGACGAACTGAACCTGAATGTGGAGAAACAGCGAGCTGAGCTGGAAGAAAAGGAAACGGAGATCAATGACATGAAAGAGACCATTTTTGAACTAGAGGACGAAGTGGAACAGCATCGCACGGTCAAACTCCACGACAACCTCATCATCTCAGACTTGGAGAGTAAGTGCAGTGAAATCCAGCTTCTACACCCAAGACCCAAACTTTCCCCCTCCATTTCTCGATTGTGTGTGGCGTGCTGGATTGCTGTTGACATCTGTGTGTACAAACTCTGTTTATACTCCAATGGAACGGTTTGTAGCTGGTTAGTCTCAGAATTTTAGGAAACGTAAATATATAATTTTTGTATCATGTCCATTTGACTTCTGATAAACATACTGCAGTACAGTTATAGACTTGGTCCTTTACGGACTTGGCTGCCAGCAGGGATTCAAGGTAAGTTTAGGGTTGCGAAGGAGGGACCCCGGTTTACGGACGGGTTTGGAGTGAGGAAGTGATGGCCAATAGGCAGCAGTGGGGAAGGAGCAGAGCACAGGTTCCAAGGTGGGTGGCTCTGTGAAGAATAGATTCTATGGAGGCTTTTGATAAGGTCCCGCACAAGAGATTGGTGTGCAAAATTAAAGCATGTGGAATTGGGGGTAATGTACTGACGTGGATAGAGAACTAGTTGGCAGACAGGAAGCAGAGAGTCGGGATAAACTGGTCCTTTTCAGAATGGCAGGCAGTGACTAGTGGCGTGCTGCAGGGCTCAGTGCTGGGACCCCAGCTCTTTACACTATACATCAATGATTTAGATTAAGGAATTGAGTGTAATATCTCCAAGTTTGCAGATGACACTAAGCTGGGTGGCGGTATGAGCTGTGAGGAGGACGCTAAGAGGCTGCAGGGTGACTTGGACAGGTTAGGTGAGTGGGCAAATGCATGGCAGATGCAGTATAATGAGGATAAATGTGAGGTTATCCACTTTGGGGGCAAAAACACGAAGGCAGAATATTACCTGAATGGTGGCAGATTAGGAAAAGGGGAGGTGCAACGAGACCTGGTTGTCATGGTACATCAGTCATTGAAAGTTGGCATGCAGGTACAGCAGGCGGTGAAGAAGGCAAAAATGGTATGTTAGCCTTCATAGCTAGGGGATTTGAGTATAGGAGCAGGAGGCGGTCTTACTGCAGTTGTACAGTGTCTTGGTGAGGCCTCACCTGGAATATTGTGTTCAGTTTTGGTCTCCTAACCTGAGGAAGGATGCTCTTGCTATTGAGGGAGTGCAGCAAAGGTTCACCAGACTGATTCCAGGGATGGCAGGACTGATATATGAGGAGAGACTGGATCAACTGGGCCTTTATTCACTGGAGTTTAGAAGGATGAGAGGGGATCTCATAGAAACACATAACATTTTGATGGGACTGGACAGGTTAGATGCAGGAAGAATGTTCCTGATGTTGGGGAAGTCCAGAACCAGAGGACACAGCCTAAGGATAAGGGGTAAGCCATTTAGGACTAAGATGAGGAGAAACTTCTTCACTCAGAGAGTTGTTAACCTGTAGAATTCCCTACTGCAGAGAGTTGTTGATGCCAGTTATTTGGATATATTCAAGAGGGAGTTAGATATGGCCCTTACGGCTAAAGTGATCAAGGGATATGGAGAGAAAGCAGGAAAGGGGTACTGAGGTGAATGATCAGCCATGATCTTATTGAATGGCGGTGCAGGCTCGAAGGGCCGAATGGCCTGCTCCTGCACCTATTTTCTATGTTTCTATGACACAGGTGGGAGGTCACAGGTCAGTGAGTGCAACTTGGAGGGCAGCCTTGGAAGACTCACTCAGAAGTATGTTTAATTGTGGCAGGTGAGTGTGCACACAAGATGGTTCGCCTCCACTGCTACCTAGCAGCCCATTCCACCTTTTAATGCCTGGGCTTTAGACGCTTTGATCTTGCTATAATGTTAACCATACCGATGGTAACAGGACTGAGACTTCTGTTATTTCACTATTGGGAAGGGACCATGTTGTGTATGTGACGTTCAGTACATTAGGTAGATTCAGTTGTTCATGCTCCATGTAAGTGATGAAAAGAAATGTAAGTACATGAATGGGGGAGAGAGAAGAAAATGTGGACTGTTTGTTCCAGCATTACTGCAGTTTGACACTGGGTGAAATGAGCATTCCTTGTATAAATGATTTAGAAACTGAACCAGCACCCTCCAGTGGGCGAAGACTGGTACTACAGCAGGCTAGTTGAACAGAACATAAGAAGAACATAAGAAATAGGAGCAGGAGTAGGCCATTTGACCCCTCGAGCCTGCTCCACCATTCAATAAGATCATGGCTGATCTGATCATGGACTCAGCTACACTTCCCCGCCCGCTCCCCATAACCCTTTATTCTCTTATCACTCAAAAATCTGTCTATCTCTGCCTTAAATATATTCAATGACCCAGCCTCCACAGCTCTCTTGGGCAGAAAATTCCACTGATTTACAACCCTCTGAGAGAAGAAATTCCTCTCATCTCAGTTTTAAATGGGCGATCCCTTATTCCAAAACTATGCCCCCTAGTTCTAGATTCCCCCATGAGTGGAAACATCCTCTCTGCATCTACTTTGTCAAGCCCCATCATTATCTTATACGTCTCAATAAGATCACCTCTCATTCTTCTGAACTCCAATGTGTACAAGCCCAACTGCTCAACCTTTCTTCATAAGTCAACCCCTTCATCTCAGGAATCAAGCTAGTGAACCTTCTCTGAACAGCCTCCAATGCAAGTATATCCCTCCTTAAATAAGGCGACCAAAACTGTACGCGGTACTCCAGGTGTGGCCTCACCAATACCCTGTACAGTTGTAGCAGGGCTTCTCTGCTTTTTTATTCCATCCCTCTTGCAATAAAGACCAACATTCCATTTGCCTTCCTGATCACTTGCTGTACCTGCATACTAACTTTTGTGTTTCATGCACAAGGTCCCCCTGTACTGCAGCATTTTGTATTTTTTCTGACAAAGTGGATAACCTCACACTTTCCCACGTTGTACTCCATCTGACAATTTTTTGCCCACTCTCTTAGCCTGTCTATATCTCTTTGCAGATTTTTTGTGTCCGCCTCACAACTTGCTTTCCCACCCAGGTTTGTATCATCAGTAAACTTGGCTACATTACACTTGGTCCCTTCTTCCAAATCATTAATATAGATTGTAAATAGCTGAGGCCCCAGCACCGATCCCTTTGGCACTCCACTAGTTACTGTGCGCCCAAATTTAGGGCCGCGCCAGACGCCCGTTTTTCACGCCACCAAGTGCGCCTAAAAAATACTTGCCTATTCTCCAGCTCCCTGCAGGTCCTCTGGAGCTGGGCACAGCGCAGCATGAGCTGTGGGGGGCGGAGCCAGGTCCCTACGCTGAAAACAGTGCCGGGACCTCTGCACAGGCGCACTACAGTGGGCGCGCATGTGCAGTAGCTCCAGGCACCCAAAACTATGTGGGAGGGGCCCGAAGCACGCAGCCCCTAGCCCTGGCCGAATGGCCTCACTGGGGCTGCGTGGATCAGGCTGCACCTCCTATGCCCAGATCCTGCTTCCCCCGGACCCAACCCGACCCCACCCCCGGCCACCTACCTTTAAATCAAGTCTTGGGCCCAGCCCGTTCAGCCTCCCTTCTCTCCCTTCTCTCCCTCCCCTCCCTTCTCTTCCCCCACCCCCCTCCCTCCCTCCCTCCTCCCCCCCTCCCTCCCTCCCTTCTCCCCCCCTCCCTCCCTCCCTCCCTTCTCCTCTCCCTCCCTCTCTCCCCTCCCTCCCTCTCTCTCTCTCCCCCCTCCCTCCCTCTCTCCCCCCTCCCTCCCTCTCTCCCCCCTCCCTCCCTCTCTCCCCCCTCCCTCCCTCTCTCCCCCCTCCCTCCCTCTCTCCCCCCTCCCTCCCTCTCTCCCCCCTCCCTCCCTCTCTCCCCCCTCCCTCCCTCTCTCCCCCCTCCCTCCCTCTCTCCCCCCTCCCTCCCTCCCTCTCTCCCCCCTCCCTCCCTCTCTCCCCCCTCCCTCCCTCTCTCCCCCCTCCCTCCCTCTCTCCCCCCTCCCTCCCTCTCTCCCCCCTCCCTCCCTCTCTCCCCCCTCCCTCCCTCTCTCCCCCCTCCCTCCCTCTCTCCCCCCTCCCTCCCTCTCTCCCCCCTCCCTCCCTCTCTCCCCCCTCCCTCCCTCTCTCCCCCCTCCCTCCCTCTCTCCCCCCTCCCTCCCTCTCTCCCCCCTCCCTCCCTCTCTCCCCCCTCCCTCCCTCTCTCCCCCCTCCCTCCCTCTCTCCCCCCTCCCTCCCTCTCTCCCCCCTCCCTCCCTCTCTCACTCTCTCCCCTCCTTCTCCCCCGTCCTTCCCCTTCCCTCTCTCCTCCCTTCCCTCTCTCCCCCCTTCCCTCTCTTCCCCCCTCCCTCTCTTTCCCCCTCCCTCTCTCCCTCTTCCTCTTCCCCCCCACCCCCATCTCCTCCACCTCCCCCCTTCTCCCCCTCCCCTCGCTGTCAGAAACACAGACACTGACAGACAGTGAGAGAGAGAGACAAACACAGACAGACGGAGAGATAGAGTCGCTGACAGTGATGTTTGATTTTTTTTAATTATTTAAAAAAAAAATTTTTTTTTGATTGATCTATTGGTTGATTTATTGATGTATTTGTCATTTATTATTGATGATGGCTCTATTTATAAAACTGAAGTGTTTAATGTTTGTAAACTTCCCTCTAAACTTCCCCCCCCCCCCCCCCCTTCCCTACGCCTGATTTGTAACCTACGCCTGATTTTCTAAGTGTAGGCAAGGTTTTTCTGAGCGTACAAAAATCTACACTTACTCCATTCCAAGTTAGTTTGGAGTAAGTTTTCACTGCCTAAACTTTCAAAACGGGCGTAAGTGGCCGGACATGCCCCCTTTTGAAAAAAAAAATCTGTTCCAAACTAAAACTGTTCTAACTGACTAGAACTGGAGCAAAGTAAATGCCGAGAATTGCAATTTCTAAGATACTCCATTCTAAACCAGTTGCTCCAAAAAAACAGGAGCAACTCAGGCCGAAACTTGGCCCCTGTTTGCCTACCGGAAAATGACCCATTTATTCCGACTCTCTTCTGTTAGTTAGCCAATCCTCTAACCATGCTAATATATTACCCCCAACCCCGTGAACCTTTATCTTGTGCAGTAACCTTTTATGTGGCACCTTATCAGATGCCTTCTGGAAATCCAAATACACCACATCCACTGCTTCCCCCTTATTCACCCTGCTCGTTACATCCTCAAATAACTCCAACAAAGTTGTCAAACATGATTTCCCTTTCATAAAACCATACTGATTCTGCTTGACTCAATTATGCTTTTCCAAATGACATGCTACTGCTTCCTTAATAATGGACTCCAACATTTTCCAACCACAGATGTTAGGCTAACTGGTCTATAATTTCCTGCTTTCTGTCTGCCTCCTTTTATAAATAGGGGCATTACATTTGCAATTTTCCAATCTGTTGGGGCCTCCCCAGAATCCAGGGAATTTTGGTAGATTGCAACCAATGCATTCACAATCCCTGCCGCTACTTCTTTTAAGACCCTAGGATATAAGTCGTCCACCTTTAGTCCCATTATTTTACCGAGTACTTCTTCTTTAGTGATAGTGATTGTTTTAAGTTCCTCCCTCCCTATAGCCCCTTGCTTATCCATTATTGGAATGTTTTTAGTGTCTTCTCCCGTGAAGACTGACACAAAATATTTGAGCACCTGTTCAAGATGCTGAGGGTTCTAGGCTTGACTGTGGCACAAACTCCTGGTACAGTGCTACACTGAACTTCAGCTTCAGCAAGAACTGCAGTTTTGCGCAGGGATCAAAATTGCCCCTTGATATAATGGAAGTTTCTGGGGTAACTATACAATAAAAACTGATCTTCCTAATTTTTCCCCCCGGGAAATTTGCGCATTCTTGATATACACTGGCTTCATGCCGAGACATCAAACGATGTGAATTTCCTCGATTGTTTGCACTGCTCCGAGACCCATCCCACCGCGGAGCCTGCTGCCGCTCATTGACGTTGCTGTTTCCCCCCCCCCATGCAAAATAACATCTCGCTTCATTCATGTGAATAATGCATTGGCATAGATTGGTGCCCAAAGGTTTCGGTGCAGCATTGCCCAAAGTCACCTGATATTGGTGTAATAGATTTCGGGAAGTTGGTCGACATTCTTTTTACAATTTCTTTAGTTTAATTTTTTTTCCCGAAGTCATAAATTGGCTGCTGCAATGGGGTGATCTTATGAACAATGGGAGTATTGTCTGGGAGTTGGGTGGTTTGTGACCATTGGGAATATTGTCTGGGGGGGGAGGGGCTGTGACCATTGGAAGTATTGTCTGGGGGATGTTGAGCATTGGGAGTATACTCAAGGTTTGTGAGCATTGGAAGCATGTCCTAGGATCTGAGAGTTTTGATGGTTGGGGGAAGTTGTTGGGAAAGTCTGCGGAAGGCGGGCCTTAGGTGCATCAAGCTGGAGAGGGGGGTTGAAGCATTGCTGGGGACTGGGATGGTTGGTGTTGAGTGGGTTACCAGGATTTGGTTGTACAGGAAGCGTTAGCAGCCTTGTGGGGCAAAGGGCCCTGAAGAATGAGAGAGAGAATCAAGTGGAGGATGTGAAGTCTATCTGTGGACAGAGATAATCAGAGCGGCGGGCAGTGCCTGGACTTCTGACTTCTCCCAGTTGGCCTGAGGGTCTGTTCCGAGCAGGTCATGAATCTGCCCACCTGGCTGCCGCTGGATGCAGGAGCAATTATAAGTTTACATAAGAACATAAGAAATAGGAACAGGAGTAGGCCATACGGCCCCTCGAGCCTGCTCCGCCATTCAATATCATGGCTGATCTGATCATGGACTCGGCTCCACTTCTCCTCCCACTCCCCATAACCCCTTATCCCCTTATCGTTTAAGAAACTGTCTATTTCTGTCTTAAATTTATTCAAAGTCCCAGCTTTCACAGCTCTCTGAGGCAGCGAATTCCACAGTTTTACAACCCTCAGAAGAAATTTTTCCTCATCTCTGTTTTAAATGGGTGCTCCCTTATTCTAAGATCATGCCCTCTAGTTCTAGTCTCCCCTATTAGTGGAAACATCCTCTCTGCATCCACCTTGTCAAGTCCCCTCATAATCTTATATGTTTTGAATTCCAATGGGTAGAGGCCCAACCTACTCAACCTTTCCTCATAAGTCAACCCCCTCATCCCCAGAATCAACCGAGTGAACCTTCTCTGAACTTTCGTAAATGTGGAAACCAAAACAGCACGCAGTATTCCAGGTGTGGCCTCACTAATGCCTTTTATAGCTGTAGCAAGACTTCCCTGCTTTTATACTCCATCCCCTTTGCAATCAAGGCCAAGATACCATTGGCCTTCCTGATCACTTGCTGTACCTGCATATTATTCTTTTGTGTTTCATGCACAAGTACATTGATATTTACTGTGGTTCTTCCTCTCCACAGACAGTGTTAAAAAGCTTCACGACCAGAAACATGACATGGACAGAGAGACCAAAATCCTAAACAGGCGGCTCAGGGTAGGTGGTTTATTTATTGAGAGTTACTCGATTTGCTTTCTTTCAACATCAGACTGTAGCAAACTCTCATAAATTCACTGTATTTAAATCCTAGCAAAAATAAAAAACAAACCCCTTTAATTCCCTTTTATGTGTACTTCTCTCTCTCCGATTTTCTTGATGGTCCTGTAACTATTTCCTGGTTGACTCCCTGTCCCCATACACCATTCTGACTCTTACAGCAGGAATGTTAGAAGATGTATGAGAATGATTTGGGGTCACTCTTTTTCTACCCCTTCCTCTCGGGAGTTTCTCTCCTTTCTGGATTGCAAAGCCTAGGTGGGAAGGTGCAGTCAAACTGCATACATCATTGGTTATGTGTTCATACTCAACATTCTTTCAGTTGGTAATCTGTTAGTGTGTATTATTATACTACCTAAGGGTAAGATACTTGCCCGACATGAGACTCCCAAAGCAAGCGCTCTACTCGGAACTCCTACATGGCAAGCGAGCCCCAGGTGGGCAGAGGAACGTTACAAGGACACCTTCAAAGCCTCCCTGATAAAATGCAACATCCCCACCGGCACCTGAGAGTCCCTGGCCAAAGACCGCCCTAAGTGGAGGAAAAGCATCTGGGAGGGCGCTGAGCACCTCGAGTCTCATCGCCGAGTGCATGCAGAAAACAAGCGGAAGGAATGTGCGGCAAACCAGATTCCCCACCCACCCTTTCCTCCAACCACTGTCTGTCCCACCTGTGACAGAGACTGTAATTCCCGTATTGGACTGTACAGCCACCTGAGAACTCAGTTTTAGAGTGGAAGCAAGTCTTCCTCGATTTCGAGGGGAATTCCTATGATGATGATGACCTGTAAGGATGGGGTTACACGAACAATTTTGCAAAGCAATTGTGCTTTTTATGTGCATTGACTCAAAAGTGACAGTATAACTGAGAAAGCTGCCAAGTACACCAAACCCCTGAGGCATGAGACAGCCACCAAAGGGCTGACTCTCACAGTTTTGGGTTTGCAGAGACTCCAGTATAAATCCAGCCCAAATCTGCAGCGTCCTGCAGAGATGTTGCATCACTACAGCGCAGAAGCATTTCACCCACAACTCTCTGCAGGTTTATGTAAACAAAAGAAAGCCTGAAAAGGATTGGTTGCAATATTTTCAGCTTGGACTCCGACCTCCCACCCGGCGACTCTGACCTCCCACCTGGCGACTCTACGCGACATGCATAATTATGTATGTTGCTCAATAATGAGTGAGAGTTGGAAGGTGTATAATGGGAAGGTCCTTCCAAGGAATGAAATGGATTTGCGAAGCCTCAACCCAGTTCTAGTGACGTAGGTTCACAACGCAAACCGCTTCACATTTTGGCTTAATTTAGTCATCCTGTCATTATGAAAACGCACAATGGTAGCATCTGCTTTTATGTGAAACAAAATATCTTTTTTTTAAATAGGAGGAGTCAGCTGAATGGCGGCAGTTTCAGGCTGACCTTCAGACTGCGGTTGTCATCGCCAATGATATAAAGTCTGAGGCGCAAGAGGAAATCAGTGACCTGAGACGCAGACTGCATGAGTCAATGGACAAAAGCGAAAAGCTCATCAAAGAACTGGAGGAAGTGAAGACACGCAAGTACGTGGGATGTTGTGATGTGACTTGGTACGTTGTACATTAGCTAGAGCTATATCTTGAGCTAGGTGAACGCGATGTGTCATTACGTGCAATTGATCGTTTATATTGGTGCATGATATTGGAGGAGGGGACTTGGACTCCAAACAAGCGTGGGAGGGATAGGGAGAACAGATAAAAAAGGAGCCTGAGGGGATTTCTAGGTATACTAAATTTAGAGAAATTTGGTGGCTGAAAACTTGTATAAGCTGAACATTAAAGTACATCATGGATTCAGGGAAGAGTCGTTCCTGACATGGTGGGCAGGAGAATGGCTGTTGATCTATTTGGATTTTCAGAAGGTTTTTAACATGGATTGATGTCACTGGGTAGCACCTAAAACGACTCATAGAATGGGCCAACAGAAAATTGCCTTCAAAAACTGAAATGGAGAGACATAAATGTACATTTTTCAGGGTGGAGAGAGATTTTTCAGACATTTGAATACAGATCACCTGATATTGTTCACAGTAACTCCCGATAGACGCACACTTCTAACAGCAGTGTTGTACCATGGATTGCCCGGTGTATTATTCTGCTGCTTGGGTGGAGCTGTGTATTAGTTAGCCTGCCCCCTTAAGAACAGAAACTCTAATCGCTGTAAGTAAACATAGCCTGAGGTAACTCGGTTTAGTTGTTTAGTCAGGAGCTTTGCAGGTTGGGATATGCTCATCAGTTTCAGGTTGCAGCTCAGAAGTGCCCAGATTGTTTTACATGTATAACAAATTTGTGACAGTGTGAGGTACAGATTATTACATAGGAGTACAACGGATATATGACACACAAACAGGCCGTTCAGCACAACTAGTCCATGTTCCACTCGAGCCTCTTCCCATCTTTCCTCATCTAAATCTATCAGCTTGACCCTCTATTCCCTTCTCCCTCATTTGCTTATCTAGCCTCCCCTTAAATGCATTGATACTTCAACCACTCCCTGTGGGAGCGAGTTCCACATTCTCACCATCCTCTGGTTAAAGAAATTTCTCCTGACTTCCCTATTGGATTTCTTGATGACTATCTTATATTGACGGCCTCTAGTTCTGCTCTTCCCCACAAGTGGAAACATTCTCTCTGTATCCACTCTATCAAAATATTTCATCATTTTAAAGACCTCTATCAGGTCACCCCTCAGCTGCCTTTTTTCAAGAGAAAAGAGACCCAGCCTGTTCATCCTTTCTTGAAAAGTATACACTCACATTTCTGGTATCATCCTTGTAAATCTCCTCTGCATCCTCTCCAGTGCCCCATATCCTTTTTATAATATGGCGACCGGAACTGTACGCAGTGGTCTAACCAAGGTTCAATACAGATTTAGCATAACTTCCTTAATTTTCAATTGTATACCTCTATAAAAAAAAATTAAAAAAATAAAGCCTAATGCCTGGTTTGCATTTTTATGGCCTTGTTAACCTGTGTCACAACTTTATGATTTGTGTATTTGTATCCGAGATCCCTTTGTTCCTCTGCCCCACCCAGACTCGCACCCTACAAGTAAAAAATGACTTCCCTATACCTGTACCTCCCATTTATCTGTGTTGAACTTCATTTGCTAATGATATGCCTATTCTTCAAGTTTATTAACCACCTGTAATTTGTTGCAGTCCTCCTCAGTATCGACTATCGCCCCCAATTTGGTGTCATCCGCAAATTTAGAAATTGTGTTTATGAATCCAAAGTCTAAATCATGTTCAGTGAATTCATTGTATCATGAGGGTGTATTGTTAGTAAAATCTACAAGTTTTCAGCTGATAAATTGCAGGCAGAATTAATAATGAGGAACAATACAAGAAAATGCAGAAGAACTTGGATCTCTGGGGTTTCTGGGCATGTCGATGTGGATAAAATTCTACAGTTCATTGTGGATAAAAAATTAGTATTGGAGCAAGGATCCAAAAGTGGGGTCCTGATTAGGGGGTCGAGATAAATCTATGAAACAGTCAGCCTAATGTTTGGCTGCAGTACATAAAAAGGCACAAACAATACCCCAGAACAAATCAAAAGCAATTATATTGTTGTTTAAAGCGCTGGACAGATTCTGTCTGATGAAGTGTTCAGTTCTATTCAGCTAATCATGGGAAGAAACATATTACCTGGCTCCCTCCTGGGATAATAAGCTCCTTCCCATGAGAGACATAAAAGCAGAATATAAAATCTTTAGGTAAGTAAGAAGAAGACATTAGTGAAGGTAAATGTGAGTCCCTTACAGGCAGAGACGGGAGAAATTATAATGTGGAATAAGGAAATGGCAGAGATGTTAAACAAATATCTTTACGGTATAATACACACAAAGCATTCCGTAAATAGTGGGGAACCAAGGGTCTAGTGTGAATGAGGAACTTAAAGAAATTAGTATGAGTAATGAAATAGTACCGGAGAAATGAATGGGACTAAAAACCGCCAAATCCCCTGGACCTGCTGGCCTACACCCTTGGATTTTAAAAGAGATGGCTACAGAGCTAGTGGATGCATTGGCTTTGATCTTCTAAAATTTTCTAGATTCTAGAACGGTTTCTGTGGCAAATGTAACCTCGCTATTCCAGTAAGGAGGGAGAGAGAAAACTGAACTATACACCAGTTAGCCTGACATCAGTAGTAGGGAAATGGTAGAATCTATTATTAGGGATTTGGTAACAGGGCACTTAGAAAATCATAATATGGTTGGGCAGAGTCGACACAGATTTATGAAAAGGAAATCGTGTTTGACAAACCTCATACAGTTTTGAGGTAACTAGCAGGGTAGATGAGGGGAAACCAGTGGATGTGGTATATTTGGATTTTCAAAAATAATTTGCTAAGGTGCCACACAAGAGGTTATTACACAAAATTAGGACTGATGGGATTGGGGATAATATATTAAATGGGTTGAGGATTGGTTAATGGACAGAAAACAGTAGGAATAAACAGGTTAATTTCATGTTGGCAGGCTGTAACTAGTGGGATACCACAAGGATCAGTGCTTGGGCCTCAGCTATTTTCAATCTATATCAATGACTTTTACCTCGTTTGTGAATGTCCTTTAGGGAAGGAAATCTGCCATCATTACCTGACTCCAGACTCTCAGCAATGTGGTTGATTCTTAACTGCCCTCTGAAATGGCCTAGCTAGTTCCTCAGTTGTAACAAACCACGACAAGAAACAATAATGAGAATAAAACCGGAAGAACCTACCGGCCTTGACCTTGCTCCGGCTTTGGACAGGACAAAGGCACACCCAGCCCAGTCGATCCTGCAAAATCCTGCTCACTACCATCTGGGGACGTGCTAAAATTGGGAGAGCTGTCCCACAGACTAGTCAAGCAACAGCCTGACATAGTCATACTCGTAGAATCATACCTTTCAGACAATGTCCCACGCATTCAAGTTCCCTTCCAAGTCACACGCCATCCTGACTTATTGCTGGGTCAAAACCCTGGAACTCCCTCCCTAACAGCACTGGGGGAGTACCTTCACCACACAGACTGCAGCAGTTCAAGAAGGCGGCTCACCATCACCTCCTCAAGGAATTAGGGATGGGCAATAAATGCTGACCGTGCCAGCGACGCCCACATCCCAGGAATGAATATTTTTTTTAAAATGAGGGGACAGAGTGTAATGTATCCAAGTTTGCTGATGATACAAAGCTTGGTGGGAAAATAAGTTGTACGAAGGACACAGAGAGTCTGCAAAGGGATATAGACAGGTTAAGTGAGTGAGCAAGAACATGGCAGATGGAATATAACGTGGGGAAATGTGAATTTGTCCACTTTGGTAGGAAGAATAGAAAAGCAGAATATTTTTAAATGGTGAGAGATTGGGAAAAGTTGGTGTTCAGAGGGACACTAGTATCCTTGTACACGAATCACTGAAAGTTAACATGCAGGTGCAGCAAACAATTAGGAAAGCAAATGGTATGTTAGCCTTTATTACAAGAGGATTTGAGTATAAAAACATAAACATTTACAGCGCAGAAGGAGGCCATTTCGGCCCATCGTGTCCGCGCCAGCTGACAAAGAGCCGCACGGCCCTCGGTCAGCAGCCCTGAAGGTTACATATAAACCCATGAACAATGACGGAAAGGCAAAGAGCACCCAGCCTAACCAGTCCGCCCCACACAACTGCGACACCTCTTATACTGAAACATTCTACACTCCACCCCAACCGGAGCCATGTGATCTCCTGGGAGAGGCAAAAACCAGATTAAAAACCCAGGCCAATTGGGGGGGGAAAAATCTGGAAAAATTCCTCTCTGACCCATCCAGGCAATCGAAACTAGTCCAGATCATCATCCCGGCAGTATTCGATTCCCTGCAGTACTTACCATTATATCTATGCCGGCCAACAAAAGGTTATCCAGTCTAATCCCAATCACCAGCTCTCGGTCTGTAACCCTGCAGGTTACGGCACTTTAAGTGCCCATCCAACCATCTTTTAAATGCGGTGAGGGTTTCTGCATCCATCACTCTTCCAGGCAGTGAGTTCCAGACCCCCACAACCCTCTGTGTGAAGAACCCCCCCCCCCTCAAATCCCCTCTAAACCTTCCACCAACCATCTTAAAACTCTGCCCCCTCATAATTGACCCCTCCATCAATGGAAATAGGCCCTTGCTCTCCACTATAGCCAGGCCCCTCAAAATTTTGTACACCTCAATGAGGTCTCCTCTCAACCTCCTCTGTTCCAATGAGAACAAACCCAACCTATCCAATCTGTCCTCATAGCTAAGGTTCTCTATTCCAGGCATCATCCTCTGCACCCTCTCTAGTGCAATCATGTCCTTCCTATAATACGGCGACCAGAACTGCACGCAGTACTCCAGCTGTGGTCTTACCAGAGTATTGTACAATTTAAGCATAACCGCCCTGGTCTTATATTCTATGCCTCGGCCAATAAAGGCAAGCATTCCGTATGCCTTCTTAACCACCTTATCCACCTGGCCTGCTACTTTCAGGGATCTGTGGACAAGCACTCCAAGGTCCTTTTGTTCATCTACACTATTAAGTGGCTTACCGCTTAATGTGTATGCCCTTTCCTTATTTGACCTTCGAAAGTGCATCGCCTCGCACTTCTCCAAATTAAATTCCATTTGCCACTGTTCTGCTCGCTTGATATCCTCCTGCAGTCCATGACTTTCCTCTTCATTATCAACCACACAGCCAATTTTAAGAATAAAGATGTCACTACAATTATATAGGGCCTTGGTGAGACTTCATCTGGAGTATTGTGTACATTTTTGGTCTCCTTATCCAAGGAAGGATCTACTTGCCATAGAGGGAGTGCAATGAAGGTTCACTACACTGATTCCCAGGGTGGGGGATTGCCCTATGAGGAGAGATTGAGTAGACTAGGGTTATATTCTCTAGAGCTTAGAAGAATGAGAGAGGTGGTTTCATTGAAACAGAACATTCTTCAGTGACTTTCTAGGGTAGATGCTGGGAGGATTTTTCCCATGACTGGCCTTTATTGCAAGGCGGGGGTGGAGTTTCGAAACATAGAAAATAGGTGCAGGAATAGGCCATTTGGCCCTTCGAGCCTGCACCGCCATTCAATAAGATCATGGCTGATCATTCCCTCAGTACCCCTTTCCTGTTTTCTCTCCATGCCCCTTGATCTCTTTAGCCATAAGTGCCATATCTAACGCCCTCTTGAATATATTCAATGAACTGGCATCAACAACTCTCTGCAGCAGGGAATTCCACAGGTTAACAACTCTCTGAGTGAAGAAGTTTCTCCTCATCTCAGTCCTAAATGGCCTACCCCTTATCCTAAGACTGTCCCCTGGTTCTGGACTTCCCCAACATCGGGAACATTCTTCCCGCATCTAGCCTGTCCAGTCCCGTCAGAATCTTATACGTTTCTACGAGATCCCCTCTCACCCTTCTAAACTCCAGTGAATAAAGGCCCAGTTGATCCTGTCTCTCCTCATATGTCAGTCCAGCCATCCCTGGAATCAGTCTGGTGAACCTTTGCTGCACTCCCTCAATAGCAAGAACGTCCTTCCTCAGATTAGGAGACCAAAACTGAACACAATATTCCAGGTGAGGCCCCACCAAGGCCCTGTACAACTGCAGTAAGACCTCCCTGCTCCTATACTCAAATCCCCTAGCTATGAAGGCCAACATACCATTTGCATTCTTTACCGCCTGCTGTACCTGCATGCCACCTTTCAATGACTGATGAACCATGACACCCAGGTCTCGTTGCACCTCCCCATTTCCTAATCTGCCGCCATTCAGATAATATTCTGCCTTTGTGTTTTTGCCCCCAAAGTGGATAACCTCACATTTATCCATATTATACTGCATCTGCCATGCATTTGCCCACTCACCTAACCTGTCCAAGTCACCCTGCAGCCTCTTAGCGTCCTCCTCACAGCTCACACCACCACCCAGTTTAGTGTCACCTGCAAACTTGGAGATATTACACTCAATTCCTTCATCTAAATCGTTAATGTATATTGTAAAGAGCTGGGGTCCCAGCACTGAGCCCTGCAGCACTCCACTAGTCACTGCCTGCCATCCTGAAAAGGACCTGTTTATCCCGACTCTCTGCTTCCTGTCTGCCAACCAGTTCTCTGTCCACGTCAGTACATTACCCCCAATACCATGTGCTTTGATTTTGCACACCAATCTCTTGTGGAGGACCTTGTCAAATGCCTTTTGAAAGTCCAAATACACCACATCCACTGGTTCTCCCTTGTCCACTCTACTCGTTACATCCTCAAAAAATTCCAGAAGATTCATCAAGCATGATTACCCTTTCATAAATCCATGCTGACTTGAACTGATCCTGTCACTGCTTTCCAAATGCGCTGCTATAAAAGTATGGAAGTCCTGCTACAACTGTACAGGGTGTTAAGACCACACCTGGAGTACTGCGTACAGTTTTGGTCTTCTTATTTAAGGAGGTATATACTTGCATTGGAGGCTGTTCAGAGAAGGTTCATGAGGTTGATTCCTGAGATGAAGGGGTTGTCTTATGAAGATAGGTTAAGCAGGTTGGGCCTATACGCATTTGAGTTTAGAAGAATGAGAAGTGATCTTATTGAAACATATAAGATTCTGAGGGGGCCTGACTGGGTAGATGCAGAGAGGATGTTTGCCCTCGTGGGGAATCTAGAACTAGGGGATATAGTTTCAGAATAAGGGGTCGTCCATTTAAAACTGAGATGAGGAGGAATTTCTTCTCTGATGGTCGTGAATCTTTGGAATTCTTTACCCCAGAGAGCTGTGGCGGCTTGGTCATTCAGTATATTTAAGGTGGAGTTAGACAGATCTTGGAATGATAAGGAAGTCAAGGCTTGTGGGGAGTGGGCAGGAAAGTGGAGCTGAGGCCAAGATCAGATCAGCCATGATCTTATTGAATGGCGGAACAGGCTTGAGCGGATAAATGGCCTACTCCTGCTCCAACTGACTGGGGAGTCTAGAACTAGGGGGTCATAGTTTTGGAATAAGGGGTCAGCCATCTAGTACTGAGATGAGGAGAAATTTCTTCACTCAAAAGTTTGTGATTCTTTGTAATTCTCTACCTCAAAGATCTGCGAATGCTCAATTGTTGAGTACATTCAAGACAGAGATTGATAGATTTTTGGATACTCAGGGAAGCAAGGGATGTGGGGATAGTGCAGGAAAGTGGAATTGAGGGCAAAGATTGTCCATTCTTATTGAATGACGGAACTGTCCTGAAGGGCCGAGTGGCCGACTGCTGCTTCTATTTCTTATATTCTTGTGTATCTCCAGTGGACCGGACATGGTGTCTGTTTGGCAGATGAATGTACTGCCGATAGATATTAGAATAGAGCACAGTAGGGATTTCAAGGATGACAAAATATGAGGACTTAAGCTATTGAAGAAACATAGAAACATAGAAAATAGGTGCAAGAGTGGGCCATTCGAGCCTGCACCGCCATTCAATAAGATCATGGCTGATCATTCCCTCTACCCATTTCCTGCTTTCTCTCCATACCCCTTGATCCCCTTAGCCATATCTAACTCCCTCTTGAATATATCCAATGATCTGGCATCAACAACTCTCTGCGGTAGGGAATTCCACAGGTTAACAACTCTCTGAGTGAAGAAGTTTCTCCTCATCTCAGTCCTAAATGGCCTACCCCTTATCCTAAGACTATGTCCCCTGGTTCTGGACTTCCCCAACATCGGGAACATTCTTCCCGCATCTAACCTGTCCAGTCCCGTCAGAATCTTATACGTTTCTATGAGATCCCCTCTCATCCTTCTAAACTCCAGTGAATAAAGACCCAGTTGATCCAGTCTCTCCTCATATGTCAGCTCTGCCCCAGCTGAGAAATCTGCAATGTGACTAGCCACCAAGAGGTGCATCTAGAGAGTCCAGGGGAAGAGCCTGGCTTATACTACTTGCTTCCATGCTATGATACAGCTGATACAATTCTTCCTGTGGCAGAATGTATTTCCAGCATTAATGTGAGCAACATGACCTTAGCCATAATTGAGTGCAATGGAGTTTGTTCTGAGGTGTCTGCTTGAAAAGCTGCAAGATTTTTTTACGTACATAATAGTATCATTAATTTTGATCTTTAGGCAGGATGAAGAGCGGGGACGTATGTACAATTACATGAACGCTGTAGAGCGAGATCTGGCTGCTTTAAGACAAGGTATGGGTCTGAGTCGCAGATCGTCCACCTCCTCTGAACCATCCCCAACCGTCAAAACGCTAATTAAATCCTTCGACAGTGCTTCCCAAGGTAACAGTGACATTCTTCTACTTGAAACTAATTTGATATTTTAAAACGTCTATAAATTCAAAGGAAACCAAATTCCTTTGGTCAGTTCAGATGGGGGTCCATTTATCTGAGTTTTATTACAAAAGACATTGTTTTGAGCATTCCCCCTTGAAATATTCAGCACTGTATTTAGGCACACTATTTTCTTGTACAGATTGGGTAAAGCAGGATTTCCTGCTATGCGATACCGACTGCAGTACTTTAAATGGGCCTTTGTGATTGTCAACAAGACTTTGACTTTTTGGAAAATTGCTTCTTTTCAATAATCTAGATTCCTCCCTCTCCTTGTGAGACTAAACATATCTCCCCGATGTTTGAGATTGACAATCTGCCACGTGGGGAGCCAGTGCACTTTCAGCATTCACTTTGGAAAAGTTTACTTCGGGCAGCCCATAAAGGAAAGTAAACGTAAAGCTGTACTGAACCGTTAGTTGTGCAGGAGCCACATTGAATATTTGCTGACTAGTAATTGTTCACCGTTTTCAGTTAACACCCACCTTAAATTGCTCGACAGGTTCACAACCTCTCACTGCTGTTCTGATCATATTAACTGGTGGAAAGATTGCATCTGAGACTCCACAACAAAAATGACATTTGTTTAAAGAGCCAAGCCCAAGTGTTGAGTTTCTGTGCTGGAGTGAGATTTGCTTATTATGTTCCACTCTCTAAGGCCCATACAATGAATATGGCTTTAAAGACAAAAGAAGGTGCACATGCTTTTTGAAATATATGCATAGATTACTAGTTTAAATCAATCTTTACCATTTATACAAAGAATGAATGCAGCTTTCTTGATCACTTGCCTGTGGAGATGTGGGGATAGATTGCGAGCACCTGTCTTGTTATTCTGCAGAAGGAGAACATGGAGTGAAAGATTCTTAATTTGCAAAAATAATGGAATAAAGGTATTTGCTAATCCCTCTGTAAACCAATAACACAAACCCAGTAGGCAGTACTAATGAAGGGAAACCATTCATATAAACTGAAGCTCAGGCAGGGGATTGTGAGCCAATATAGCCTTCTAAAGTGTCTTCAAACTGGGGCTGTGGACATCTTAGTATTTTAATCCCAAATACTTACTTCACAGATTGAATATGATAGACATAATTGTGCTTCTGTTTGTATAGTTGTTTGTAAACATTAACATCGCCAGTCCATGTACAAATTTGGTCTGTTACTCCTTTCTCTATCATGTCAGACAACTCTGGTCCCGAGAACTATTCGGGCTGTGTTGGCAATGCGCTGTGTTCATTGATTGGGAGATACAGTCTGTGTAAACCAGATTATCAAATACAAATGTCCACTCGCGCATCGTGCAATTATCAACTCGGCCATCTTTAAGATTGGGAAGTGAAAGGGGTTTGATTAAAACAGATTTGCATGAAAATAACCTTTGCTTCATTCCTTCTGTAAATTTAGAAGCTTTCACTCCATGTTTTCCTATTACTGCATGCTGTAGCATGACGATTGGATAATGAACCAGTGACTCTCACCCCCTTCCCATCTCTCCATGAGGAAGACATTTCACAATGCCCACACACTAGCTGACTGCTGTTATAAATGCAGCCATTCAAATACGTGTATTTTCCTTTTTAAAATATCTTTATTTGCAGAACAGACACGTAAATATTTTGGAGGAGGGGTAGGTTAGGCAGACCCATGAACAAATAAATGGTTGATCCTGTTTAAATTTTCGACATGCATCCTGGAGTGTATCCCTATAACTTGACGATAAGCAGAGTTGCAAACTGTAAACTCTGAAATCTTCCTTCCTTCTAACATTCCACATTTGGATTTTTAAGGATGCTAGGACGGTTGGAGTTGAGTTAGCCACACATTGTCGATTGGGTTGGGAGGTACCACTGAAGGTGAATGATATTTCAAAATTGTTAATGTGAAATTACTTTCTGGGTTAAGAGTCATTATTTTGTTTTTCTAGTTGTCCCCAACACTGCTGCAGCTGCCATTCCACGAAGCCCCCTCAGCCCAAGCCCTCTGAAAACCCCACCAGCAGCCGCTGTATCACCAATGCAGGTCAGTAATGTTGTATGTAGCCAATGCACAGCTGGCTGTATGACTGAGAAGATCTCCTATGTTATTACTTCCTATAGCTGGGGTGCTGATTATTGAAACCTGGCTTCAAATTTAAATTTTGGTGTACCTCCCCCACCAATATTCAAAGATTTCACTGTTGGGCATGCAAAGTTTAATATATAATTTAGTCTTTTGTTTCACCGTTCCCGTTTCCTTGCACTTCATTCCATTTACACAGCCTCGAACCGTGGGAAATATTGTGACGAATGTGTGTTTCCATTGTTAGACTGAGCATTCTCATTCTAAAACTTTCAATAGATATGAAGACAGTGCTGTTGATTTGCAGTATACCCATGAACTTGATATATCTCTGGGCAGAGTATCTGCAGTCTATGGTTTTCTGTTTTATATTCACACTTTTAGTTGAGCTATCCTGATCTGTACAACATAACAATTGCAAAAGGCAATGGCAATCATGAAGTGGTAGTATTGTAACAGAGGGCAATATAATAAACCTCATGGACAAAAACACTTCATTTTTCTCACATCTCCATCATACATTGATTATAAAGTTTTCTTTCAAGATATTGACTTTACTTTTAGCTGTACTGAAGGTACTTAACATTAAACATTTTAAGTGGTTAAATCAGCATACTCTAAATGGCTGGAATCTGCCACCGGTCATTGGGCTGCCTTAGAGCCCAGAGCAGGGGCAAGGACAATAGTGAGCCAGTTTCACTGTGTGAATCTAATTCCAGTGCCAGTGGGATGATTATAGATTGTAAAATTAAAGCAGGGAGTTACAAAACCCACCATGGCTAGCATAGTGACCCTTAATTTGCTCAATAGAACTTAGGTAACTATTAAAGCTAAATAAATAAATAAAATGTATTTTTAGTAAATAGTGCACTTGTGGGATTTTCAGCTTAGTATGTGGTTTTCTAATCATATTTGAACTTTTTGACTAAGTTACAGAACTATCTCTATGAACATTCTGTGAGTATGGGATTGTGACAAAACTGACAACCCACAGTGATGAGGGTTACAATGACAGCAAGTGGTCCCAGGACCCCCCTACGGGTAATGGTCAACTCGATTGTCCTGTCTTTCAGTTGCCCATTTCTACTCAATTCACTGAGGTAAACTATTGTAGAAAGTGCCAGTCTGTAGAGGCCTGCATGATTACCAAGCAAATGATGCAAAAACTATTATTCTATAACAAAGTCTTTACGATTGGCAAATAGGTTAAGGCTGTCGTCTTTTCAGTTTGCTTTTGCTGTTATATGGCCTGTTAAGCTGGATACCACTGAACATTGGTAAATATTGTTGAATAACTAGTTAATTTGTATTTCTTGTTGAGATATTGGGGTGCAGCTTGGAAAGTTGGGTGCTGGGCCTCGCCTGGCCAGGCCTTGTTTAAACGACAAGCATTTTGGGGTCGACGAGTAAGGTCCTACGTATTCATGAGCTGCTTAAGATATTTCAATACAGTGTAACGTTTATCTGTGGCAATCTTGTAAGCATGGGTGTGGTGCTGCCCACAATATGAGCCTCATCCTTAAAAACTGAATACGCCAGAGTGTTTGGGAATTTACCTGCTCAAGGCAGTCTCTTAAAGAGAGGAAGTAAGTTGTATTGTTTATTTGGGGGGAGGGGATAATTTTTATGTACTCTGGCACCATTTTGCATAAGTTCTTATTTCTGGGTTGTCCTGTTTGTATTTTTGTTCTCTCCCACTCACCCACAATGCTTTCCTTCATTGTTTGCTGCTGACTTTGGCATTGCACCATACAAAGAGGTGAGGATTGAGATTCTTTTGGGGCTTCATGACACGCTGCACAATTGAGGTAAGGAAGAAAGCCAACAGATGCAGACAACTCAGACATTTTGGCCACATGAGTCAAGTACCCTGTGGACTATATGGACAGAGCAGAGTCCTGTGTTCACCACCTCTGCTTCACAGTACAGACTACCAGAGTTGTCACCTGCTGCACACTGATCTGGACCAGCTGGTGCTTCCTGTGGAAGTGAAGGATACCACAGCATGTAGCTTGATGCTATTGGATCCTTCCAAGCCACTCCACCTCACCGGACACTTCTGCCACATCACGCAGTCTGCAGTGCCCACTTGTATCGGGAAAAGGACCTTTGCTTGCAATGGGAAATACCTTCATCAGTTTCCCTGTGGAAAGGAAGCACCGGCTGGATAGGATGCGGAGCTTTCAGCAGCTGGTAGGGTTTAAGAACATAAGAAAAAGGAGCAGGAGTCGGCCATTTGGCCCCTCGAGCCTGCTCCGCCAGTCAATAAGATCATGGCTGATCTGATAATGGGCTCGGCTCCACTTCCTTGCCTGCTCCCCATAACCCTTCACTCCCATATCGCTCAATAATCTGTCTATCTTTGCCTGAAATATATTCAATGACCCAGCCTCCACAGCTCTCTGGGGCAGAGAATTCCACAGACCTTCCGAGAGAAGAAATTCCTCCATCTCAGTTCTAAATGGCGACCCCTTATTCTGAAACTACGCCTCCTAGTTCTAGATTCCCCCATGAGGGGGAACATCCTCTCTGCATCTACCTTGTCGTGCCCCCTCAGTATCTTATATGTTTCAATAAGATCACCTCATTCTTCAAAACTCCAATGAGCATAGTCCCAACCTGCTCAACCTTTTTTAATAAGTCAACCCCTTCATCTCGGGAATCAACCTAGTGAACCTTCTCTGAACAGCCTCCAATGCAAGTATATCCCTCCTTACATATGGAGACCAAAACTATACGCAGTACTTGAGGTGTGGCCTCACTAATACCCTGTACAGTTGTAGCAGGACCTCGCTGCTTTTATACTCTATCCCCCTTGGAATAAAGGCCAACATTCCATTTGCCTTCCTGATCACTTGCTGTACCTGCACACTAACTTTTTGTGTTTCATGCACAAGGACCCCCAGGTCCCTATGTATTGCAGCATTTTGATTTTGTAATCTCCATTTAAATAATAATTTGCTGTTTTATTTTTCCTGCCAAAGTGGATAACCTCACACTTTCCCACATTATACGCCACCTGCCAAATTTATGTCCTCCTCACAACTTGCTTTCCTACCCATCTTTGTATCATCAGCAAACTTGGCTACATTACACTCTGCAGAGAGTCGCACGTGGTACCGGTCATGTATGTAACCACAATGTAACACCACTGTATTACTGTATGTACTCAACCTAGATGCACAAGAGGTGAACTTGTGGGAGACACTTCTTACCTGATTACACAGGTATAAAAAAGGGAGGTCCCACGCAGAGTCATCGTCTTTGGAGTCCTGTGAATAAAGAGTTAAGGTCACAGTGACCTTGTCCCCAGAATGTGCCTCGTGTGGTTTCATACTGTAGAGTAAGGACTTTACATTGGCGACGAGAAACGGGAATTCACGACCCACAAGAATGTCCACCGGTAGCACAGAGGAACGGTACTGTGTTGGGGAAGACTGGGACGATTTTGTCGAGAGGCTTCAGCAAAGCTTCGTTATAAAAGAATTGCTGGGGGATGCAGCGGCCAACAGGCGAAGGGCTCATCTTTTGACCAGCTGCGGATCAAAGACTTATGCGCTCATGAAGGACTTACTAACACCCGAAAAGCCGACTGACAAAACCTTTGAAGAACTTAGCAAATTGATCGGGGAGCACCTCAAACCGGCGAGTAGCATACATATGGCCCAGCACAGATTCTACACCCACCGACGTCGTGAAGGACAGAGCATACTGGACTTCGTAGCAGACCTCCGGCGTTTGGCCAGCCTCTGTAAGTTCACAGATGCCTGCAGTGGGGAGATGCTAAGGGACTTCTTTATCGAGGGCATCGGCCATGCAGGAATTTTCCGCAAATTAATTGAGACCAAGGTTTTGACCTTGGAGGCGGCGACGTTGATAGCTCAAACTTTCATGGCGGCGGAGGAAGAGACGAAAATAATATACGCGCGCAATTCTGCCTCTAACGCGGCAATGGATCAGGGAGTCAACATCATCAATGTGACTTAGAGCTGCGCAGGCAGGCAGGGACAGTCCGACACTCCCCAGACAGCAATAGACCCCAGAGTAGGACTTCAACAGAGACAATGGCAGGCTGAACGGACATTCACGCCATCACAGTGGACAATGCGGCCCGGGATGGGGCCATTGACACCCACTAATCGGGTACTTAAGAGCAGTCAAAGGGACAGTCAGCGCGGAATGCCTGGCCATAGTCCCTTTGTCCCCAACAATGGAAACTTTAACTCATGCTGGAGGTGTGGGGGAAAACACTCAGCTAGATCTTGCAGATTTAAACAGTTTGTCTGCAGGAACTGCAATCTCAGTGGCCACTTAGCTCGAATGTGCAGGAAGTCTGCAACCAGATTAATATATGAGGCGAATGGACCAGAAGAGGGTTCTTTGAGGCAGGATGACTTTTGGGGCAAATCGATGGACACCGAGGTTCAGCGGGTCCATGTGGTGAACCAGATTAATATATGAGGCGGATGGACCAGAAGAGGGTTCTTTGAGGCAGGATGACTTTTGGGGCAAATCGATGGACACCGAGGTTCAGCGGGTCCATGTGGTGAATATTCACAGTTCAGACACCAAAACGCCACCAATGATGATGGGGGTTTTATTAAATGGTATCCCAGTACGCATGGAGCTGGACACTGGGGCCAGCCAGTCACTCATGGGCGTTCAGGAATTTGAGAAGCTATGGCCACTTAAAGCCAGTAGACCCAAATTAGCAAGTATTGAGACACAATTACGGACTTACACTAAAGAAATCATTCCGGTGCTAGGCAGTGCAATGTTGGCTGTCACGCACAATGGGTTAGTGAATCGGCTGCCGCTCTGGATTGTCCCGGGCAATGGTCCCGCACTGTTGGGGAGGAGCTGGTTAGCCGAGATGAAGTGGAAATGGGGGGGATGTTCACGCAATGTCATCTGTGGAGCGAAGTTCGTGCTCACAAGTCCTACAATTCGATTCACTATTCCAACCTGGCGTTGGGACTTTCAAAGGCACTAACGTAGTGATACACATCACCCCGGACGCCAGGCCAGTGCACCACAAGGCCAGAGCGATGCCGTATGTGATGCGGGAAAAGATCGAGAGCGAATTGGACCGGCTGTTGAGAGAGGGCAGCATCTCTCGCCTGTTGTCCTAAAAGCAGATGGCTCTGTCAGGATCTGTGGCGACTACAAGGCCACCATCAATCGGGTGTCCCTACAAAATCAATACCCGCTCCCGAGAGCAGAGGACCTCTTCTCCAACTGGCAGGCGGCAAGCTGTTCACCAAGTTGGACCTCACTTCAGCCTATATGATCCAGGAACTGGTAGACGAATCTAAACTACTGACCACCATCACCACACACAAGGGACTGTTTGTTTCTAACAGGTGCCTGTTTGGCATTCGATCAGCGGCCATGATTTTTCAACGAAACATGGAAAGCCTGCTTAAATCCATTCCTGGAACGATCGTATTCCAGGACAATATCTCATCACGGGTCGAGACACCGAGGAACACCTCCACAACTTGGAGGAGGTGCTACGCCGACTGGACCGGGTAGGCCTGCGACTCAAGAAGTCTAAATGTGTGTTCTTCGCTCCTGAGGTTGAGTTTCTGGGCAGGAGGGTTGCTGCAGATGGGATTCGGCCCACCGAATCCAAAACAGAGGTGATTCGACGAGCACCCAGGCCCTGCAACATATCGGGAGCTGCGTTCATTCCTGGGACTGTTCAACTATTTCGGGAACTTTCTACCGAACTTGAGCACGTTGTTGGAGCCGCTACACATGCTCCTGCGTAAGGATTGTGATTGGTTTTGGGGGGACTGTCGGGAACGGGCTTTTGATCGGGCGTGAAACCTACTTTGTTCAAACAAGTTGTTGACCCTGTACGACCCCTGTAAAAAAATTTTTAAATTGTCTGACATGTGATGCATCATATTATGGGGTTGGGTGCGTGTTGCAGCAGGGCAATGCTGAGGGTCAACTACAACCTGTGACTTATGCCTCCAGATCGCGCGCTCAAGCAGAACAGGGATATGGGATGGTCGAGAAGGAAGCGTTTGCATGTGTCTATGGTGTAAAAAAAAATGCGTCAGTACCTCTTTGGTAGGAAGTTTGAATTAGAGACGGACCACAAGCCATTAGCATCCCTGTTGTCAGACAGCAAGGCCATCAATGCCAACGCATCAGCTCGCATATAGCGATGGGCTCTCACGCTGGCTGCTTATGACTACTCCATCCGGCACCGGCCCGGCACTGAAAACTGCGCTGACGCAATCAGCAGGCTCCCACTGGCCACCACTGAGGGGGCAGCGGAGCAAAGCGCTGAGATGGTCATGGCTGTCGATGCCTTTGACAGCGCAAGCTCCCCAATCACAGCCCGCCAGATCAAAATCTGGACAAACAGAGATCCCCTCCTATCCCTGATTAAGAAATGTATCCTGACTGGAGATTGGGCGCCCGCACATGGAGCATGCCCTGAGGAGGTCAGACCGTTCCACAGACGTTTAGATGAGCTCTCCATCCAAGCCGACTGCCTACTATGGGGTAGCTGGGTAGTTATGCCCCAGAAGGCCAGGGAGGCATTCATCAGGGAACTCCACAGCGAGCACCCAGGTATTGTGCTGATGAAAGCCATTGTCCGGTCACACATTTGGTGGCCTGGAATTGATTCAGACCTGGAACACTGTGTTCGCAGGTGCACGACGTGTGCCCAGCTGGGTAATGCTCCCAGGGAGGCCACGCTGAGCCCATAGCCCTGGCCCACCAGGCCATGGTAACGCATTCATGTTGACTACGTGGGCCCGTTCATGGGAAAGATGTTCCTTATTGTGGTAGATGCGTACTCGAAATGGATCGAGTGCATCATTCTGAATTCATGCATGTCATCCACCACCGTGGAAAGCCTACGTGCGATCTTTGCAACCCATGGCTTGCCGGACATCCTGGTTAGTGATAATGGCCCATGTTTCACAAGCTACGAATTCCGAGAGTTTATGTCGGGCAATGGCATCAACCACGTCAGGACTGCGCTGTTCAAGCCGGCCTCCAATGGCCAGGCGGAACGTGTGGTCCAAATCATTAAGCAAGGTATGCTCAGGATTCAAGGACCCTCCCTACAATGCCGCCTATCACGTCTCCTGCTGGCCGATAGATCCCGACCGCACTCGCTCACGGGGGTCCCGCCCGCAGAGCTACTAATGAAAAGGACACTCAAAACTTGGTTTTCCCTCATTCACCCAGTCCTGACTGACATAGTTGAGGGCAAGCGCAAGTCACAAAACGAGTACCATGATCGCAATTCGAGGAGGTGATGTATAGAAATAAATGATCCTGTCTTCGTCCTCAATCACGCCACGGGGCCCAAATGGCTTGAGGGCACTGTAATTGACAAAGAGGGGAATAGGGTCATCATGGTAAAACTCAACAATGGTCAGATATGCCCTAAGCATCTGGTCCAAGTAAAAAAAAAAAAGTTTCAGCATCGACACGGAGGAACTTGAAGAAGACCATGAGATGGAGCTCATAACACCGCCAGTGAACGAGCAACAAGAGCAATCAGAAGAATGCACAGTCCCTACGGTCAGCCCGGACAGGCCGGAATCACCACAGGTGATAGACACTCACGTCAGTATCCAACAACCAGAGCCCCAACTGCGGCGCTCCACGAGGGAGCACAGACCACCTGAAAGACTAAACCTATGATCCCAATGAGACTTTTGGGGGGGGGGGAGGTGATGTCATGTATGTAACCACAATGTAACACCACTGTATTACTGTATACACTCAACCTAGATGCACACCTTGACCATATGGGGTGAATTTGTGGGACACACTCCTTACCTGATTACACAGGTATAAAAAGGGAGGTCCCACGCAGGTGTTACATTGTAGTTACATACATGACATCACCTCCCCCCCCCCCCCAAGTCTCATTGGGATCATAGGTTTAGTCTTTCGGGTGGTCCACGCTCGTGGAGCGCCGCAGTTGAGGCTCTGGTTGTTGAACACTGAAGTGAATGTCTGTCACCCGTGGTGATTCCGGCCTGTTTGGGCTGACCGCAGGGACTGTGCATTCTTCTGATTGCTCTTGTTGCATCGTCTTTGGAGTCCTGTGAATAAAGAGTTAAGGTCACAGAGTGACCTTGTCCCCAGAATGTGCCTCGTATAGTTTCATACTGTAGAGTAAGGACTTTACAGTACCCATGGCAACATGGCTTTTCACATCAACCTCATGAAGAGAAAAGATTGGCACTCCAATTAATGTTTGCAGAAACATGTGCATCAGTGGCTATTATCCAGGAAGCTGCCATGATGCCTTCATGGTGGGCCACTCTTCGATGCTGCAATATTTGAAGGCAATGAAACACAGGATGGTTAGCTCTTGGAACTTGCGTCAACTTTATCCCTCCACGGGACCTCTTAAGTTTAATTCTGGACTGCCTCCTGTTGTCTCCTATCTATTCGCCGTTATACATGGAAATATGTATCCTACGTAACCAGGCCTATGTAACTTGAGTTTTCCCTGTGTCCATTTGCGTGCAAACTTTGGCTGCTGCTCCGGACGCGAACCGATCACGTCTATTTCCACTTTTTTCTTCCCTTCCTTTTCTCTCTATCCCTGCCTGACTGTTCTCTCCTGTCATCATGCCTCCTTCCATTTCTCCTCTCTCGGATACTCTGCCCTCCCAAATCCCTAGCCCAACCTTCCTGTTCTCCTGCCACCGTCCCAGGCTTGACTCCATCTTAGATAAGCCTACAGCTTCCCTCTGTGACTCTTGGAAGGGCCCATTGAGGCACTCGTCTCTGCCTCCCCACGAGCAGGAACCCCAACTGTTCCATCCTCCTTTCTCACCGACCTTCTCACCCAGCGTGTCCGCTGGAGGCTAATCTTGCCAATCTCCTCCCGTCCAACTCACCCCCCCAACGCTGTGGACGCAGGCAGTGGATCAGCCATGACCGCCTTCTCCACATCTCCCTCCACAATGTCCGTCCATGAGCTTATTGTGGATGATGGCAGCGACATCATGGCATTGACTAAAACCTGGCTGCCAGGTGATAATACCTTACCCTGAAATGAAGCCTCCCCGCCTGGTTATACCTTCCACCACTTGCCCCGTCCAGACCGTTGCGGTGGCGGTGTGGCTCTCATCACTAAGTCACACCTTGATCTGTCCCCCTGCTCCTTTGGAACTTTCTCCTTTGAGCATCTCACATGTTCCATCCCTCCCTTCTTCTCATTCTTTACCACCCACCCAAGTACCATCAACATTTTCTTAACCGAGATATCTTCACTGGCTTCTTCCCTCACCTCTGCACCGTGACTTCTCATCCTCGATGATTTCAACCTGCATCTCAATTTATCATGCTGTCTCTCCTCTGAATTCACTACCCTCCTATCCTGCCTTAATCTCTCCCTCCATGTAAAATTCCTAACCCATATTCACGGCCAGCCCCTTGACCATCTCACACGACCTCACTACTCCCATCCTGTCAATCACAGAAAAGGCCATCTCTGACCACTTCTTCGTATCGCTCTCCATCCACATCCCTACCCTCCCACCCTATTTCCATCTGTGTCCGCCCCTGGAAAAAAAATTCTCCCAACTCACTTACAACGGCACTTAACTCCAAACTGTCCAGCCATTGGCCCTCCATTCACCACTACTTTTCTGCAGCTACTGACCTGCTCAGTCACACCCTCATCACCACCTTTGATGCCTTCATCCCTATTAAAACCATTACTGTCTCTCACCCTGGCTGTTACCCCTGGTACGGCCCTCATTTACACTCCTTTAAGTCCAAGGGGCGTAGACTTGAATGGATATATCGGACAACTGGTTTAGCCATTCACCGCCAGATCTGGATGTATCACATAAAGCAAAATCAGATCCTGCTCTCATCTGCCAAAACTGCTCACTATTCCTGGAATGCAAAGATAACCTCTGACTTCTTTTCTCTACTTCAAACCATCTCATCAGTAAGACCGCCTACTTCCACCTCCATAACATTGCCCATCTCCGGCCCTGTCTTAGCTCATCTGCTGCTGAAAACCTCATCCATGCCTTTGTTACTCCTTACAATGCACTCCTGGCTGCAGTTCCATGTTCTGCCCTACGTAAACTTGTTATCCAAAACTTGCTTGCCCGTGTCCTAACTTGCACTAAGTCCTGTTCACATCACCCCTGTGCTCGCTGACCTACATTGGTTAAGCAATGCCGAGATTTTAAAAATTCTCAACCTTGTTTTCAAATCCCTCCATGGCCTCGCCCCTCCCTGTCTCTTTAATTTCCTCCAGCCCCACAACCCCTCGAGATATTGGTGCTCCTCTTGAGCATCTCTGATTTTAATCACTTAACTATTGGCGGCCGTACCTTCAGCTGCTTAGGGCCTAAGATCTGGAATTCCCTCCTTAAACCTCCTCCTTTCTACCCCTCTTTCCTCCTTTAAGGCACGTGTTAAAATCTACCTCTGTGTTAACTGTGGCTCAGTGGGTAGCACACTCGCCTCTGAGTCAGAAGGTTGTGGGTTTAAGTCCCACTCCAGGGACTTGAGACGAAGAATGTAGGCTGACGCTCCAGTGCAGTGCTGAGGGAGTGCTGCGCTTGTCGGAGGTGCCATCTTTCAGATGAGAAGAGCAGGGGAATTATCCCTGTTGTCCTGGCCAATATTTATTCCTCAATCAACATAACAAAAACAGATTCTCTGGTCATTATCACATTGCTGTTTGTGGGAGCTTGCTTGTGCGTAAGTTGGCTGCCGCGTTTCCTACATTACAACAGTGATAGCACTTCAAAAAGTACTTCATTGGCTGTAAAGCGTTTGCAATGCCTGGTGGGCGTGAAAGACGCTATATAAATGCAAGTCTTTCTTTCTCTTTGACCAAGCTTTTGGTCATGTGTCCTAATCTCTCCTTTTGTGGCTCAGTGTCAAATTTTTTTTCGTATTCCTGTGGGACGCTTTACTATGTTAAAGGCGCTATATAGATACTAGTTGTTGTTGGAACAAGACTATCCTCTGCATTTAAGATTGCTGATTTCACTGAGAAAACCCTAAACAGCAGAAAAAGCCTCAGAATCTGTTTGCAGTTTCTTGTCTGCCACCTGCAGAAAGGTGTGTCATGCAGCTTAGCCCCAATCGCAAGGGTGCAAAGTGGCAATTGTTGTACACAATGCTTGGGATGTTATCTCAGAGCTGCTGGCAGTTCCCAACTCGGGTTTGTGTCATGGCTGATAGAGCCCCACAACAACTGTTAGTAAAATGGAAGAACACAGTTATCTTTGCTTGCTTCCTGATGCCAGTTAGCAATTCCTCATCGGCAGTCAGATGCAAAGGAGCTGTCTGACTGCAGTGATTCGCTCAACCATCCAGACAGCTGGCCTTCAGACCCAAATAGGGGCTGCCCTATTGAGGCACTTGCTGCAACAGGACCTCCAACTCTTTAATCATCAATGATGCCTACAATGCACCATTCTGAGCACTTCGGCATCCTTTCTGTCACCACAACCTTTTTGCCGAGCTTACAACCGTTTCACCACATGTTAAAAAAAAAATCCATGCACAGGCATTTTCCAACCCCTTAATTGGGGTTCAGGACTGGAACATCGGGTCCTTCATTGAAACATCTGTGAACACTTGTGGAAGCAAGTCCTCCTCGTTCGAGGGACTGCTGATGATGATGCTCCCTTGCTGTGTAGCTGGCGAACCTCAGACAAGTGTTCTGCAGGCCAAGCTCCCTGGGCAAACCTTTCCTTTGCCTGTAACCATGTCAAATGAGCACTAAGGCCTTGTATTGCTGTTCGAAATTTTATGCCATCACATCTCGGGAGACTTCTCGTTGCTTCTATATTGGGTTAAAAGCATTTACCAGTCTGAATGTATTAGTGTCGTTTCCAAATGATGGAAAACCAATTTAAAAACTCAAAACATTATCAGAGTACACAGAGTGGAATTTCTCCTCCCCATTTTGTAAACTCTCTTATCCTGCCCCCTATCCTCAGACTTTGTAGCCTCTCTTATCCAAAAGAGGCCACTTGGGAAGGAGACCTGGGAGTTTGCAGTAAAACAATTCAATCAGATTTCCCCATTCCTGTGCTGGGGATCCATTGGCTTCACTCCTTGATTGCACTGTAAAAACAGCATACAGATACAAACTCAAATCTACATACCTGTAGTAACATTGCATGGTTCAACATCATGCACCCTACTTGGTATTCCTAATGACTCGGGTTAAGTTGCAAAGTACCCTATATGTTTCACCATTCAGACATTGTCCTGTTATTTCTAAGAGTGCTGCATTTATTTTATTCATGTTCTACCTCACTAGTTTATTTTTTGTTCCCTCTCCACTGTCTACAGTGACCTATGGTAATGCACTGTCTCTCTGCCATTCCTGCTTTGCACTGAACGTTAAGAAGCATCAACCAGTAATTCAGATCAACTCTTGCTTCAATCTTCCTCAGAGGTGGTGTCTTTCCAGACAGTCTCTGGTGAGATCACAGAACTCGTCACATGGGGAATTGCTGCCTGGAGTTGCATGACGTAATTACGGTCTGTTCAAATTCACGTTTGACAATCACATTTATCAATCATTTACTTTGAAAATTGCTGACCTTGTATTTTAGCATTGTCAGTCCAAGTGTACTGTTCGGATAAATCCAATCCTATCCTCTCTCCCGGCCCCCATGCCCCAGGATTAAACCACCCCACCACATATTATTGGGCAGTTGTTGGCCTGCTACAAACATCTTCAAGGTGTTTGCACATTTTCTGCTGAGGTGGGGAAAACTAACATTTATTAGTGCTTGAGTGATGCATTTTGGTTGTGGGAATATACGAGACCAGTTCTGGAATGAAGATATTTGGAGAAATACTCCACTTTCCCCAATAATTGTATTGGGTGTGATGTTTTGTCTTCATGAAGGAAGACACAAATAACCTTCCGGAAGTACTTGGGGACCGAGGGTCTAGTGAGAAGGAGGAACTGAAGGATATCCTTAATAGGCGGGAAATTGTGTTGGAGAAATTTATGGGATTAAAGGCCGATAAGTCCCCGGGGTCTGATAGTCTGCATCCCAGAGTACTTAGGGAAGTGGCCCTAGAAATAGTGGATGCATTGGTGATCATTTTCCAACAACTTCTATCGACTCTGGATCAGTTCAGATGCATTGGAGGGCAGCTAATATAACACCACTTTATAAAAAAGGAGGGAGAGAGAAAACGGGTAATTATAGACCGGTTAGCCTGACATCGGTGGTGGGGAAGGTGTTGGAATCAATTATTAAAGATGAAATAACAGTGCATTTGGAAAGCAATGACAGGATCGGTCCAAGTCAGCATGGATTTATGAAAGGGAAATCATGCTTGACAAATCTTCTGGAATTTTTTGAGGATGTAACTAGTAGAGTGGACAAGGGAGAACCAGTGGATGTGGTGTATTTGGACTTTCAAAAGGCTTTTGACAAGGTTCCACACAAGAGATTGGTGTGGAAAATTAAAGCACATGATATTGGGGGTAATGTACTGACGCGGATAGAGAACTGGTTGGCAGACAGGAAGCAGAGAGTCGGGATAAACTTGTCCTTTTCAGAATGGCAGGCAGTGACTCGTGGGGTGCTCAGTGCTGGAACCCCAGCTATTTACAATATACATTAATGATTTAGATGAATAAATTGAGTTTAATATCTCCAAGTTTGCAGATGACGCGAAACTGGATGGTGGTGTGAGTTGTGAGGAGGACGCTAAGAGGCTACAGAGTGACTTGGACAGGTTAGGTGAATGGGCAAATGCATGGCAGATGCAGTATAATGTGGATAAATGTAAGGTTATCCACTTTGGGGGCAGAATATTATCTGAATGGCGGCAGATTAGGAAAAGGGGAGATACAACGAGACCTGGTTTTCATGGTACATCAGTCATTGAAAGTTGGCATGTAGGTACAGTAGGCGGTGAAGAAGGCAAATGGTATGTTGGCCTTCATAGCTAGGGGATTTGAGTATAGGAGCAGGGAGGTCTTACTGCAGTTGTACAGGCCTTGGTGAGGCCTCACCTGGAATATTGTGTTCAGTTTTGGTCTCCTAATCTGAGGAAGGACATGCTTGCTATTGAGGGAGTGCAGCGAAGATTCACCAGACTGATTCCCGGGATGGCTGGACTGACACATGAGGAGAGACTGGATCGACTGGGCCTGTATTCACTGGAGTTTAGAAGGATGAGAGGGGATCTCATAGAAACATAAAATTCTGATGGGATTGAACAGGTTAGATGCAGGAAGTAAGTTCCCGATATTGGGGAAGTCCAGAATCAGGTGACACAGTCTTAGAATAAGGGGTAAGCCATTTAGGACTGAGATGAGGAGAAACTATTTCACTCAGAGTTGTTAACCTGTGCAATTCCCTACCGCAGAGAGTTGTTGATGCCAGTTCATTGGATATATACAAGAGGGAGTTAGATATGGCCCTTACGGCTAAAGGGATCAAGGGGTATGGAGAGAAAGCAGGAAAGGGGTACTGAGGTGAATGATCAGCCATGATCTTATTGAATGGCGGTGCAGGCTCCAAGGGCCGAGTGGCCTACTCCTGCACCTATTTTCTATGTTTCTATACCGTGAATCTCCCAAGTTTGAAAGTTAGAGTGTGCAGAGAGAGACTTGCCAAAGGTTTGTCATTAATGGAAGCAATTGATCGATAATCACCCTCTCTAGCAGACAGGAAAATCCCACACAATGGTAACGGTGTGACAGAATGTGCTCCTGGAGATCAGGAAATGATGCTGTTGAATGACTTTTGGCTCATGCCAGACTTGTACTGCAGGCATTTTCATGCTTGGTGTGTATGCCTTTACTTGAACATGTATGGATTGCACTCTGAAATCTTTTTTATTTCATCTTTGCCATCATAACAATTGATGCTATCCATTTGCTGCACTCTGAGCCGACCTAATTGATGAACAGCAAACGACAACAATGTGCCTTATCCAGTAAAACATCCCAAGTTGCTTCACAGGAACATAATCAGACAAAAATTGACACAGAAGCAAAGGAGGAGAAACTAGGAGGGGTGACTAAAATCTTCGTGAAAGAGGTAGGTTTTAAGGAAGGGAGAGAGAGGTTTATGTAGATGGCAGCATGTAGATGAGAAATAGGAGGAAGCGGGGGACTCCAGAGGTAATGGTGCAGGAGCAGGAAGGGAAGCCATTGCAGGAACTTCTCTGGATAGATAAGGATGGAAGCAGGTGAGGGCAGTCCCACCCAGCAACACAATGGAGGAAGGACATGAGGGAGTGGAGATGGGGGCTGTACTGGGGGAACAAACTGAGAGAGAGTAAGCTTTACTGAGCAGCAGGGCATCAAAGGCAGAGGTAAGGGAATGATTGAGCAGATCAACACGTCAAAAAGTAAAAGCTATTCCATTAACGTCAAATGAGAACGGAGAATGTGAATGGTTTGATAGAAAATGAGGAAAAATCTCATTGCTGCGATTTATCTCATATTGATATTACAAAGAGATAAACAAGTTAGAGCTGATTTAGGGGCTGATTAAAACAGATTTTGTTCCGAGGCTTGGATGCAGTTTCCTCTTTTATCAGCAGATGGCGATGAGCCACTGATAAAATTAAAGAAAGTCATTTCATACAGTTCATTTACTCTGCACTGGAGAGAAATGCAAATGAAATGTGCTACAGTGAAACCTCATTGTGTTTTTTTGACTAACAGTTCTGCTTGCATTAATGCTTGTATTAGTCTATAAATTAGCTGTTGACAGTAATGTTGATCCTAATAAAGGTAGGTGTCATGTGTGAAGTCATGAACTAGAAATCACTCTAGGATAAATTGCATTTTAATGTATTGCAAGCTGAAACATTTTCTTAGAGGTTGGATGTGTTCCACGTAATATTCGAGTGAGGAGCCAGCACTGCAATTATGCTGCTGTATCACCTATTAACAATCCAGATAGACATACAACCAATATAAGGAATGCACAGTGGGTCAGTACAGCTGTTGTTAATGGGATGGAATGGAATTCGCAATAAGGCCACTTCTCTGAGAAGATTCTGCTGATTATGTATGAGGGAAGGCTGAATGCCCTCTTCAATGACAACAGCTACTACAAGCATTATATGGTACCTTTTAATAAAAGTGCTTCACATTAGAAGAGTTGGTCATATGTCTAGTCAGCTAGGTTTTGAGGAGGCTTTGAACGCCTGGGAGGGTAGTGACAAAGCCAAGCAGTGTCGGGAGGAATTTCCAGAGTTGGGCGAAGACAGCTGATGGCCCAGCCACCAAGTGTGGCAGGAGAGTGGAGATTTGCAGCAGAGCCCATTTGGAGGATCGGGCACACATTTGGATGTAAAGCTGGAGGGGATTGTGGAGATGGGCAGGGCCATGAAGGAATTTTTGAAAAAGAACGAGAAGTTTGACTTCAGTATGTGGAAGGTGGCAAATCAGTGGCGGTTGGCAAGGACAAGGGTGATGGATGGGCCAATGGGAATGGTATGGGCAGGATTGTGCTGTTGCTTGTGATAGAGCCTCCCACTGTGTAATAGATGTATATCTGGTAAGCTAAAGAATGGTGATCAGGAACCCGTTGGATATAAAGGATGATTCTGTGATCCAACACTCCCAACATGGGTGGCAGTGACAGGAGTGTGTCTCGATAACTGGCAGGCATGCCTCATGAGCTTCCTACTCGCATCACTGTCTGCTTAGAGTGCAGCTGGTGGAATCCACCTCTATAATGTCTTTGAGAAGAGGCAGAGCAAATGTCATAACACACAGTCAGCTTCTTGGATAAATGTCGCGATTAGTGGCTTCCATTCTTGCCCCTAATAACAGCTAATACAATTTATAGCTTTAAAAGGGTTGCTAATAAGGCGTAAAGTTGAGGCAGAGACAATGGCCTTTGAGGGAATATCGCATCCTATCAGTAAAAAAAAACGTTTTTGAAGTTGTGGGAACAGTTTTAGTCTAGTTTGGTTTGTTGGTGGTGTGGTTGCTATGGAACTGTTTGGTTTTCTGTAGCAAATGAAAGGGAAGCAACTCTTTGAGCAAGTGCTAGAGAACAGAAATAAATCCACAAAGATCATGATCGATGAACAGTGCAGCTTTGTGATATGATAGAATCTACTGAGTATGGAATGGCTGTGCATCAACCTTCATTACAGTCCCTCTGCTCCAGCACCCAGTGCCTGTGTTCGGCGGGGGAAGGGGGGGAGGAATTACCTGGGATGAACTGTTTCCCAATTCCTCTCTGGGAAAGCAGCCCTCCCCCAAACACGCTAGTGTAGACCAGGACTTCGCTGTGAGGAGGCGAGAGCACAATGTCTGGTCTGACCAGCCTCATTTGATCAAAACAGAATAAGTAGGTATTTTGCTCTTTCTAATTGCTTGCTTTGATAAATGGCTGCAATAAAGTGAACATCAAACAGAAGGCTAACCTAAATTAACAAGATCATAGGAACAGGACAATCAATTCCTGATTCTGTAGAGCACAAAAAGTGGAGTTAGTTGGTTCACATTGTTAGAATGAGGGAAAGCAAGTAAGTGAAGAAAATGTTAAAAGAAACCAAGGATGGAACCTCGGATGAGCTCAGGAGTTGACCATGCAAGAGCTGAAAGAGAAACCACTGCTCGGGATATTCTGTCTGCATTGGAAAAGGTAGAAGAGGAGTTCTACAAGGGCAGTACCACTGATCTGGACTTTGGAGGAAAGGGGCAGAGGAAGATGTACTGTGTATTGAAAGGTTCAGATAGGAGATATGCCTGATGGCTCAGTGTAGTGCCGAGCCATATAGATCAGAAAGGTCCCAAGTCTGATTCCTGCTGAGTTCTCTGATTGCAGCTGGAACAACAGTTGGGATCCTATATTTCACGTCCAGGAAAGGGAGAAATTAGACAGGGTTCCTATTTCTCATCACTATCCAGTAATTTCTTCTGGAAAACGTGCCTGTGTATGTGTGCATGTGCGCACATCTGGTGAAGATTGGATTGGGTTCTGCAACTATTTTGCCCGTCCCCTGGATGACCTGCTGACACACAGCATCTGGGCTTGCATGTGAAAAGTGCTAATTTGAGAAGTTATTAGATGGATACAGGTGGCCAGGAAATTGTATCCCAGTACGTGTTGGCACCTCCAGGAGGGTAAGAGAAAAATTGGAAAAACATTTCAAATGGAGATGCAGGATATCCTTTAACACTATATTAAGCTTTATTAATGAGGTTCTATAATTCATTTTTACATTAGTGGCAGTAAATTGATGGCAATCCATTTATCCCTTCAGTCAGCTTTCAGAGCCCATCTGCAATAATCAGGACAGATTGTTCAGTCATTGATTCTCTTTGCACTAGAATTAGCCACGTCCGGGAGTTGCAACTATTTCCATTTGCTCTCCACATTCTCCTGACTCTTTCATAGAAGAATAGAATCAAAAAAGTTTCCAGTACAAAAGGAGGACACTCGGCCCATTGTTTCTGCACTAGCTCTTTTTTCAAGCAATCCCAAACTAATCCCACTGCCCCTCTCTCTCCCCATAGCCCTGTATCAATCCCAAACTAATCCCACTGCCCCGCTCTCTCCCCCATAGCCCTGTATCAATCCCCAAACTAATTCCACTGCCCCACTCTATCCCCATAGCCCTGTATCAATCCCAAACTAATCCCACTGCCCCGCTCTTCCCCATAGCCCTGTATCAATCCCAAACTAATCCCACTGCCCCACTCTCTCCCCATAGCCCTGTATCAATCCTGAACTAATCCCACTGCCCCACTCTCTCCCCATAGCCCTGTATCAATCCCAAACTAATCCCACTGCCCCGCTCTTCCCCATAGCCCTGTATCAGTCACAAACTAATCCCACTGCCCCACTCTTCCCCATAGCCCTGTATCAATCCCAAACTAATCCCACTGCCCCACTCTCTCTCTGCATCGGCCTGTATCAATCCAAAACGAATCCTATGTTCTCCTCCTAGCCCTGTATCAATCCTAAATTACTCCCACACTCTCCCCATAGAACCTGTATCAATCCTAAACGAATCTCATTCTCTCTCCATAGCCTTGTATCAATCCAAAACTAATCCCACATCCCCAGTCTCCCCCCAATAGCCCTCTAACAATCCAAAGCTAATCCCACTCTCTCCCCATAGTCCTGTATCAATCCAAAACTAATCCCACTGCTGCACTGTCTCCCCACAGCCCTACATCATCACCACCTATTTCAAATATTTATCCACTTTTCGCATGGGAATCTACCTGTGGCAAAGCATTCCTTGCTTCAACAACTCTCTGTGTGGAGCCATTTCTGCTGTCATCTCTCCTCACTCTGTTCATGAGAATTTTAAATTGATGCTCCTCACTACTGACCCCCAAATCAGTGCAAATAGTCTTTCTCTAGTCTCACTATTAAAAAATCTCAATTAAAATCTGCTCTGCTTCTCTTCTCCAGTAGAAATAGCCCCATCTTCTCTTCTCCTGAAGGCAGAAAATACCACACTGCAGACCAGAATGTACAGGCTGAAATTACTTGGTTAGGTTTATTTACAGATTTAATATACAGAAGCAGTGAGACGCAAGAAGTTACAAACAACAACAACTTGTATTTATACAGCACCTCTAACGTAGTGAAACGCCCCTAGGTGCTTCACAGGAGTATTATGAGATATAAATTTGACACCAAGCCCCATGAGTAGTGATTAGGGCAGGTGAGCAAAAGCTTGGTCAAAGAGGTGTGTTTTAAGGAGCATCTTGAAGGAGGAAAGAGGTAGAGAGGTTTAGGCAGGGAGTTCCTGAGCGTGGGGCCTAGGCAACAGAAGGCACAATCAGGGATGCTCAAGAATTAGAGGAGTCAAGTCTAGAGGTAACAAAGGCATGGATAACGGCTTCAGCAGTGGATGAGCTGAGGCAAGGGCGGGGACGGGCGATGTTACAGAGGTGAAAATAGGCAGTCTTAGTTATGCTACAGATATGTGGTCAAAAGCTCATATCTTGGTCAAATACGACACCAAGGTTGCAAACAGTCTGGTTTAGCCTCAGACAGAAGTTAGGGAGAGGGATGGAGTCAGGGGCTAGGGAACGGAGTTTGTGGCAGGGACCGAAAACAATGGCTTCGGTCATTTGGGTAAAATTTCTGCTCATCCAGAACTGGATGTCGGACAAGCAGTCTAACAATTTAGAGATTGTGGAGGGGTCGAGAGAAGTGGTGGTGAGGTAGAGCTGGGTGTCATCAGCGTACATGTGGAAACTGACGCTGTGTTTCCGGATGATGTCGCCAAGGGGCAACATGGAGATAAGAAATAGGAGGGGGCCAAGGATAGATCCTTGGGGGACACCAGAGGTAACGATACGGGAGTGGGAAGAGAAGCCGTTGCAGATGATTCTCTGACTATGATTAGATAGATAAGAATGGAACCAGACAAGTACAGTCCCACCCAGTTGGACGATGGTGGAGAGGCACTGGAGAAGGATAGAGTGGTCAACTGTGTCAAAGGCTGCCCATAAGAGGTTAAAGTATCCTTCTCAGAATGTAGATGACAAGATATTTGGATGAAATAGTCTTTCGTATATCGTCACAATGTAAATTTCAGTTTATGCACAGGAATTTGGATTTCCAACAAAATTAAAACAAAAACTAAAATTCTCCAGCACTTAAAGTCTAAGGGGGAAAAATTTGGGTCGTTTGCTAACCAGGTCGCCATCAACTTTTCGCCAGGCACAGCGCTGTGCTACCGACTCCCGGGAGTTTGTGCGGGAGTTTAACAGTGGCGCTAACCGGTAGCACCCTGGGCTGCTGTGCCGGCGGCGATGACGATGTCATCACCATGCGCAGTGACCCGTTTTCGCCCCGGAACAAAAATTCTGTCACGCCCTGTGTAGCTGCAGTAGACGATGGCTGCCACAACTCTGCGGGTACGTACTGAACTCTCTGCCACTCGCGGGGTGAACATGAAAGGGGAGGTGCAGTGGTGAAAAATTTTAAAAAATGTCCAACTTGCCAGTCACGGCCGCCTTCACTGCAGGTTTCTGGGTCCCTGCCGCCATCTTGCAGCTCGGCACTCCGCTTGTGTGCTGGGCTGCTGCTCCCGGTGCTCTAGCGATGGCCCCTTCTCCCTCTTGCAGTCGGCAGCTTGGCCCTCCCTTTTAATGGAAGGGAAGGGCCCTGTCTTCCTGCCAGCGCTACACATAGCGCCAGGAAATTCGCATCCCTTTGCGCTCCAAGATCTTGTGCTCCACTTCCTCTTGGGGGCAGTAAGCCCAATATAGCTCGAGGGGTGCATGGTGCAGGAAGTTCCGCCTTGTGGCGGTAACGGGGCGGTACCGAATTTTCAGTCGCAAAAGTCTCAAGTCAAAGTCATCCATGAGTAAAGACACAGTGGTGCAAACCATACAACCTATTAATGCCTTGCCACGTATAATTTATTTAGCACCTGGAACAAAATACATTTCTGTTTCAACTTCCAGATCAATAAAGCTGACTGGTTCCATAAGTCAGTCTCCAGGCCTCCATTTTGAAATTGGGTAGGGAAGGGCAGCTTCCGATTTAACTTCACTGAACTTGTAAGAAACAAAATACAGAAATCCTCCCTCCCACCCCACATATTTTGTGACTGTATGAACTCTTTTGGTGTTGGGACTGGCTACAGGTGGGTTTTGGATTGAATGGGTGCTGGCTGTTAATGCCCACCTTTTCTCTATCCCATTAGTATATCCTCAGCTGTAAGTTTTGATGGATCTAAAAACAGACTAATTTTGGGAGTCAAAATGTATCATGTCAAAATTCAAGGGATGAGGACAATCAATAGCGAGTAAGGAACAAAAATTCTTCAGAGCCTCATAAGTATTCTCAACCCATTCGCAAACTTTGCCAAGTCTACAGGTACAGGAAACAGATAAGACGGGCGAAAAATAAAGGAAAAGGAAATCCCTTAGGCAGGCATAAGTCAGCAGGAAGTGACGAGAGTAGTTTTGTAGAATGGCACTGTGATGTCTGCTGAAGTCGAGATGGTGTCCTCTCTGCCACTCCATGGTGCCATCTACTTCGAGAATCTAAGGCCACGATTTTAACTCCTCCCGCCTGGCCGGGGTGAAGTTAAAATGAGCTTACCCCCTCTGATCCTGCTACCTTCCCAACCTGTCCCAATGTTAACCTGCTCTTTTGAGCCAGGCAAGCAAGATACCTGACCCTAGCTGGGTGGGGAGTGGGGGGTGCACCTCAGGGCCCGATGACGTTATCGAGACCCTGTGCAAGGGCTGAGCATGGGAGCAGTGACGGTCTCCCTGTCAGACCAGACTTGCAGAGAGGGGGATCGTGGGCCAGAAGAAGTTCTGTAAATGTTTTTTTTTAGGTTTCCTGTGGGCTAGGAGGACCAGGAGTTCTGTGATCTCCTGCTCCCCGAATTCCTGCTCCCGCCCGCTGGCCAGGTAGTGGATCAGCTGGGTTTGTGGAAATGAGGTCTGGTTGTTAAAATCGGCTGGGCCTACACGTTCCCTGACTCCCCGGGTACATAGAAACATAGAAAATAGGTGCAGGAGTAGGCCATTCGGCCCTTCAAGCCTGCACCACTATTCAATAAGATCACGGCTGATCATTCACCTCAGTACCCCTTTCCTGCTTTCTCTCCATACCCCTTGATCCCCTTAGCTGTAAGGGCCATATCTAACTCCCTCTTGAATATATCCAATGAACTGGCATCAACAACTCTCTGTGGCAGGGAATTCCACAGGTTAACAACTCTGAGTGAAGAAGTTTCTCCTCATCTCAGTCCTAAATGGCCTACCCCTTATCCTAAGACACTGTCCCCTGGTTCTGGACTTCCCCAACATCGGGAACATTCTTCCCGCATCTAACTTGTCCAGTCCCGTCAGAATCTCATACATTTCTATAAGATTCCCTCTCATCCTTCTAAACTCCAAGGAATAAATGTCCAGTTGATCCAGTCTCTCCTCATATGTCAGCCCCGCCATCCTGGGAATCAGTCTGGTGAACCTTCCCTGCACTCCGTCAATAGCAAGAACGTCCTTCACCACCCACTTTGGGGCTTGCCTACCCCCGCCCCCTTACAATCAAGGTCAAAGTGTGTAAATGAAAATAAAATGAAGAAAAAAAGTTAAGAAATGTCAAAGTACACTCATCTTTTTTTTACTCTGTCCTTTCTATTACCTCCTGGATCTCTACCACTGTTGAGCAATTCTAAGGATCATTTAAAATAGGCGTTCTTAACGTCCAGCACTCTGCTCAACAAACCAGCAGGCGCTTCTGCTGCCCGTCCCTCCCACTGGAAACCTGTGGGGATGCAAACCCAGCACACCTGGGCTGTCACCCAGCTTTCCTCATTACGCTGCCCCAGCTGAACAAAATCCTGCACGGAACTAGCGGAGTCAGGCCCGAGAAAAGCAAAGCCACCCATAGATTGAGTGGCCATATCCAAGAGTCAGCTCATAAATGGTGCAACAAGTTTTGAAATACTGTATCTGGGTGATCTTGGGAATATGAAGGACAAAGGAGTGAGTTTGATATGACCTACATTGGAAGTTAAAACACTGCGATGCGAACTGCTCTTTGGGGGAAAATCCAGGCAGAAAATTGGAAGGACAGCTGTGTTCTGAAGTTGTTGAAGTCAGTTTTGATACCAGAGCACGGAAAGCTGCCCAGCAGTTAGATGTGATGGTGTTGTGTGGTTTATATTATGCTTGGTTGGAAGAATGTAGGCAGCCAAAGCGGGAAATGCCAGATTGAAAATGTTGAACTAGTGAGCTACAGCAAGGCAGAGGACACGGATGTTTGTGGACACGGATGTTTGGTAAAGTGGGTGCCCAGTCTGTGTCTGTTGTACAGGCCCCAGCAGGTACTCGCTGAACTGCTCCAGCGATGTGATCTCATTGCATGCTGTTTGTTGGTGCAGAAAGCTGAATGCCCCAGTCACACAGACAGAAGCAGCCTTTTGGAGTGGAAGGAAAGCCTGGGGGGGCGGAGGAGTACATTTTGTTAAAATGCTTTTATAGAAAAAATAATTGATCTTTATCACTATCTCTAGTTACGTCAATTCCAGCAAACAGCCTGGATTGGCTTCAGTATAAAGTGGCCTGACGGCCAATATGGAGCCACCTGACCTCAAGAAACCAGGTGACCGGCTAAGAGTATCAGGGTTGATTTTGATGTCCAGGCTAAGTATAGGCTTGGATGCCCAGCCGCTAGCCAAGGCTAGACAACTACGTAGTGAGTTCACTGCCTGCAATTTTGTGGAGTCAGTTCATTTGTATAATCATAAAAGTTCTCAATTGCGGAAAAGCCAATTTTGATAAGCACAGTGGTCTGGAAACAGTTACTTGAAGGAAAATCAGTGTCCAGGTAGTGGGAGGTATTCAAGGAGGAGATCCTGACCATTCAGAGCAAGTATGTTCCATTAAAGAAAAAGGGTGGGACTAACAAATCTAGAGCCCCTGGATGTCAAGGGACATACAGGATAGGATAAAGGAAAAAAAGGGAAGCTTATGACACATACAGAGGGCTCAATACTGCAGAAACTCTAGAGTATAGGAAGTGCAGGGGTGAAATTAAAAAGGAAATTAGGAAAGCAAAGCGGGAGCATGAAAACATTTTGGCAAGGAAAACCCAAAGATATTTTATAAATACATTCAGATCAAGAGGATAACTAAAGAAAGAGTGGGGCCTATTGGAGACCATAAAGGTTGTTATGTCTCAAATAAAGCAATGTGACTGAATACTGTAGACTTGAGTAAGTGTGACCTTAGGCTCTTTATTCTGACTCCAGAGTGCTGGCACAGCATGGGAGGACCTGCTTATATGCAGTGCTCCCAAGGGATGCTGGGATCCCTTGGGACTCCAACCGATGCGCCCTCTGATGGCGGTAGAATGCTGGTTACAAAGTGTTGCATACATAACAAAGGTAATTTGTGTGTGGAGGTGGAAGACGTGGGTATGGTTCTTAATGAATACTTTGTGTCTGTTTTCACAAAAGAGAGGGGCGATGCAGACATTGCAATCAGGGAGGAGGAATGTGAAATATTAGATGAAATAAACATAGCGAGAGAGGAAGGGGTTTAACAGCTTTGAAAGTGGATAAATTCCCAGGCCCAGATGAAATGTATCCCAGAAGCAAAAGATGAAATAGCAGAGGCTCTGACCATCATTTTCCAATCCTCTCAGGTTACAGGCATGATGCTAGAGGACTGCTAATGCTGTACCTTTGTTTAAAAAGGGAGAAAGGGATTGACCGAGTAATTACAGGCCAGTCAGCCTAATCTCGGTGATGGGAAAATTATTGCAAAAACTCTTGAGCGACAGGATAAATCATCATTTGGAAAGACATGAATTAATCAAGGACAACCAGCACTGATTTGTTAAGGGAAGGTCGTGTCTGACTAATTTGATTGAATTATTTGAGGAGGTAACAAGGAGGGTACAATGTAGTGTATATGGATTTTAACAAAGCTTTTGAGAAAGTCCAACATGGCAGACTGCTCACGTAAGTAAAATCCCATGGGATCCAGGGCGAAGTGGCAAGTTGGATCCAAAATTGGCTCAGAGGCAAGAAGCAAAGGGTAATGGTTGATAGGTGTTTTTGTGACTGGTAGGCTGTTTCCAGTGAGGTTCTGCAGAGCTCAGAACTGGGCCCCTTGCTTTTTGTGGTATATGTCAATGATTTAGACGTTAATGTAGAGGGTATGATTAAGAAGTTGGCAGATGATACTAAAATCGGCTGTGTGGTTGATAAGAAAGAAGAAAGCTGCAGACTGCAGGAAGATAGCGATGAACTGGTCAGGTGGGCAGAACAGTGGCAAATGGAATTTAATCCAGAGAGTGAGGTAATGCATTTGGGGAGGGCTAACAAGGCAAGGGAATACACATTAAATGGTAGGACACTGAGAAGTATAGAGGAACAAAGGGACCTTGGAGTGCATGTCCACAGATCCCTGAAGGTAGCAGGCCAGTTAGATGAGGTGGTTAAGAAGACATACGGAATGCTTGCCTTTATTAGCCGAGGCATAGAATACAAGAGCCAGGAGATTATGCTTGAACTGTATAAAACAATAGTTAGGCCACAGCTAGACTGCTGTGTGCAGTTCTGGTCACCACATTACCGGAAAGATGTGATTGCACTGGAGAGGGTACAGAGAAGATTTATGACAATGTTGCCTGGACTGGAGAATTTTAGCTACAAGGAAAGATTGGATAGGCTGGGGTCTGTTTTCTTTGGAACAGAAAAGGTTGAAGGGAGACATTATTGAGGTGTATAACATTATGAGGGGCTTAGATAGAGTGGATAGGATGGACCTATTCCCCTTTAGTAGCGAGGTCAACAACCAGGGGGCATAGATTTAAAATAATTGGTAGAAGGTTTAGAGCGGATTTGATGAGAAATTTCTTCACCCAGAGGGTGGTGGGGTCTGGAACTCACTGCCTGAAAGGGTGGTCGAGGCAGAAACCTTCAGCACATTTAATAAGTACTTGGATGTGCACTTGAAGTGCCGTAACCTACAGGGCTACGGACCAAGAGCTGGAAAGTGGGATTAGGCTGGGTCGCTCGTGGTCGGCCGTCACGGACACGATGGACCGAATGGCCTCGATGTAGCGATTCAGGGCAATGTGCCCTCACTTACAACCAGTGTAGCCAGTCCTCAGATTTCACTGCAGATTGAAGGGAAGCCATTCTGTGGAACCTGGGGATGCAGAAAGGATGACCCTACTTTTTAATATTTTTTCCTCATACAAGTTATTCACGAGACTTGTGCCAGCTGTGCTGGTTTTCTGGCATTATGAACATAGAAACGGGAGGTGGACATTCAGCCCTTTGAGCCTGTTCCGCCATTCAGTTAGATCATGGCTGATCCATCTACCTATCTCTGATCAATATTTCTTGATACCCTTACCCATCAATCATCAAAATACATCATTCTCCGTCTTGAAAGCTCCACTATCGAATCCCCTTTACATGTTAAACTCCTCGATTAGGTCACCCCATAATTGTCTAAACTTACTTGGGTGGGTAGGGGTGCAAGATTCAGTTTGTATTGGGGTAAGGATTTCCAGGTATCGCCTCCGTTGGAAGCGCCCACTCACATATTGACAGCTACATTGAGGGAAGAGATAATGACGTAGTCACCTCGTAAGTCACATTTTCCATCATTATCATAGAATCATAGAAATTTACAGCACGGAAGGAGGCTATTTCAGCTCATCGTGTCCGTGACGGCCGACCACGAGCGACCCAGCCTAGTCCCACTTTCCAGCTCTCGGTCCGTAGCCCTGTAGGTTACGGCACTTCAAGTGCACATCCAAGAACTTATTAAATGTGCTGAAGATTTCTGCCTCTACCACCCTTTCAGGCAGTGAGTTCCAGACCCCCACAACCCTCTGGGTGAAGAAATTTCCCCCCGTATCTCCTCTAACCCTCCCCCAATTACTTTAAATCTATGCCTCCTGATTGTTGACCCCCACCCTGCCAAGGGAAACCGGTCCTTCCTATCCACTCTATCCAGGCCCCTCATAATTTTATACCCCTCAATCAGGTCACCACTTGGCCTTCTCTGTTCCAGAGAAAACAGACCCAGCATCTCCAATCTTTCCTGATAGCCAAAATTCTCCAGTCCAGGCAACATTCTTGTAAATCTCCTCTGCAACCTTTCCAGTGCAATCACATCTTTCCGGTAATGTAGTGACCAGAACTGCACACAGTACTCCAGCTGCGGCCTAACCAGTGTTTTATACAGTTCGAGCATAACCTCCTTGCTCTTGTATTCCATGCCTCGACTAATAAAGGCAAGTATTCCATATGCCTTCTTAACCACCTTATCTATCTGGTCTGCTACCTTCAGGGATCTGTGGACCTGCACTCAAAGATCCCTTTGTTCCTCTACACTTCTCAGTGTCGTACCATTTAATGTGTATTCTCTTACCTTGTTAGACCTCCCCAAATGCATTAATTACCTCACACTTAACTGGATTGAATTCCATTTGTCACTGTTCTGCCCACCTGACCAGTGCATTGATATCTTCCTGCAGTCCACAGCTTTCTTCTTCATTATCAGCCACATAGCCAAATTTAGTGTAATCTGCAAACTTCTTAATCATACCCCCAACATTCAAGTTGAAGTCATTGATATATATCACAAAAAGCAAGGGACCTAGCACTGAGCACTGCGGAACTGGATATCCCACTGGATACAGCCTTCCAGTCACAAAAACACCTATCAACCACTACCCTTTGCTTCCTGCCTCTGAGCCAATTTTGGATCCAACTTGTCATTTCACCCTGGATCCCATGGGCTATTATTTTCGTGACCAGTCTGCCATGTGGGACCTTATCAAAAACTTTGCTAAAATCCATATACACTGCATCATACGCACTACCCTCATCGACCCTCCTTGTTACCTCCTCGAAAAATTCAATCAAGTTAGTTAGACACGACCTTCCCTTAACAAATCCATGCTGACTGACCTTGATTAATCCATGTCTTTCCAAATGAAGATTTATCCTGTCCCTCAGGATTTTTTCCAATAATTTTCCCAGCACTGAGGTTAGGCTGACTGGCCTGTAATTACTCGGTCAATCCCTTTCTCCCTTTTTAAACAATGGTACAGCATTAGCAGTCCTCCAGTCCTCTGGCACTGCACCTGCAGCCAGAAAGGATTGGAAAATGGTGGTCAGAGCCTCTGCTATTTCCTCTTTTTCTTCTCTTAACAGCCTGGGATACGTTTCACCCGGGCATGGGCATTTATCCACTTTCAAAGCTGCTAAGCCCCTTAATACTTCCCCCCTCAATGTTTATCTTGTCTAATATTTCATACTCCTCCTCCCTCATTGCAAAGTCTGCATCACCCCTCTCTTTTGTGAAAACAGATGCAAAGTATTCATTAAGAATCATATCCACGTCTTCTGCCTCCACACGCAGATTACCTTTATGGCCTTTAATATTAAAGCCCCACTCTTTCTCTAGTTACCCTCTTGCTCTTAATGTATTTATAAAACATCTTTGGGTTTTCCTTGATTTTACTTGCCAACATTTTTTCCTGCTCTCTCTTTGCTTTCCTGATATACTCCTCTAGAGTTTCTGCAGTATTGAGTTGCCGGTATCTATCATAAGCCTCCCTTTTTTTCTTTTATCCTATCCTGTATGTCCCTTGACATTCAGAGGTCACTAGATTTGTTAACCCCACCCTTCTTTTTTAATGGAACATACTTACTCTGTATCCTTAGGATCTCCTCATTGAATGCCTCCCACTGCACTGACACTGATTTACCATCAAGTAGCTGTTTCCAGTCCACTTTGGCCAAATCCCATCTCAGCTCAGCAAAATTGGCTTTACCCTAACTGAGAACTTTTATTCCTGGTCCATCTTTGTCCTTTTCCCTAATTACCCCGAATCTTACTGAAGTATGATCACTAGCATGAAAATGCTCGCCCACTGATACCCCTTTTTCCACCTGCCCCTCTTCATTCCCCGAAAACCAAGTTCAGAACCGCCCCCTCCCTTGTTGGGCTTGTTACATACTGACTAAAGAAGTTCTCCTGAATGCGGTTTAGGAATTCCTCACCCTCTGTACCATTTACACTATTTTTTTCCCAGTTAATATTTGGGTAGTTGAAAACCACCACTATATAGTTTCTGCACTTCGCAGCAATTTGCCCAAATATTTGTTGTTCTATCTCCCTCTGACTGTTTGGGGGCCTATAGTACACTCTCCAGCCATGCATTCATTTTCTCTATCCTCCTATTTTTATACTCACAAGCACCGGTAGTAATCTACTACTTTTGAGGTCTTGCTTTTTAATCTCTTTCCTAGCTCCCTAAACTCTGCCTACAGGACCTCATCCTTTTTTCTACCCATGTCATTGGTATAGAAATGGACCACGACCTCTGGCTGGTTCACCCTCTCCCCCCGGAATGCCCTGTAGCCGCTCGGTGACATTCTTGACCCTAGCACCAGGGAGACAACACACCATTCTGGATTCACATCTGCGGTCGCAGAAATGCCTGTCTGTTCCCCTGGCTCTCAAATCCCCTACAACTATTGCTCTTCCATTCTTCTTCTTCCCTCTTCCCCCCCGCCCCCCCCCCCCCACTCCCTCGTGCAGTTGAGCCACCCGTGCTTCCCCCAGAGGTACCATCGTCCGCACCAGTACTCAGAACAGAATACTGGTTGGAAAGCGAGATGGACTCAGGCGACTCCTGCCTAATCCTCCTCTTCTCTCTGCACACTTTTAAGCTGCAGGGTGACCACCTCTAGAAACGTGGTATCCACAAAATTCTCAGTCTTGCTGATGCACCGCAGTGACTCTAGCCGCCGCTCAAGCTCCGAAATGCAGCTGGAGACATCTCCTGCACACGTGGTCGTCCAGGACTTGCCACATGGCACAGGTTGTGCACTACACGAGACTGAGCTGCCCTGCCATGCGTCTAGTTAATTGATTTGGAACTACTAAGCAGAAATAAACTTTAAAACTTAGCAAAACATACTCAGCAGCTACTAACCAATCAGCTCTTACACTCTATTTTATAGGCTATGAAATACTTAGCCGAAAAGGACTTAACTTATTTTTAAAATAAATATTTTAATTAATGAGGTTTTTAAGTTTAGAAAGATCACTTGTCTATGTTTACTTTTTAAATCACAGCTCTTAATTTACACCAATGCCCAACGTTTAAAAAAATAAATATAGAAATACTCACCAAACAACCAGCCAATCACTTACCCCTGCTTTCCCGTATGTCACACTTTGATTTTGCTCCTGACGCGCTGCTCACGCGTTATTGCTTTGGCAACACTGGACAGGTCACCTGCGTTGCTAAGGGAAGACAGAATGGTGCAAACATTTGAAGAGCAAGGCAGGATAATAATTGGATTCAGGCTGCACTTCGACATCGGTGAATGTTATCAATTCATTGTGCCTGGTATTTTATTCCGTAGAAGCTGCTGACCATTTAAGCTGCTGCAGGTATCCCAGTTCCTCCTGCAGGTGGGTCTTTTCCATCTGTCTACCTTGTTCATCCACCTGGTTTAACATTTCATCTGCAAGATGACACCTGCGACAGTGCAACGTTCCCTCAGTACTGCACTGGAGTGTTATTCTAGTGCTCAAATTGTGGAGTGGGGCTTGAACCCATAATCTTCTGAGTCTGAAGCCAGGGTGCTACTCTACTGAGTCAAGGCTGACACTTAATCAACAATTACTACCTCTTTCCCTTGCACCAGCCGTGATCCTCTATCATCTATTAACATTCTTGGCCTCACTATTTCCTCTGATCTCAAATGGAGCTTAATTCCCACTTGTACATTGCTGAAAGTTCTTAGCAGATGTCCGCTTTTTTCTTTTGTGCCAAACACCTTTTGATGTAAAGACTTGGGTACTGCTCCCATTTTTCACTTCCAAGATCAGATACAAGGAAAAGGTTACCAACTGATGGATGATTCTTCTCTCAACTCCATCCTACAGACTTTTTGTGTCTGTCCCTATTTAATTAGCATTGTTGGGGTCAGAACTCGTCTCAACTTTCCTCTCATCTGATGTCTAAGCTCCAAATACACTTCCCTATGAGCCCTTCCTGATCCTGACTTTGTTGCAGTCTTCTACTCTGTAATTCATTCTATTCCAAGACATCATAACTGTGAAACTCCTTACTTCTCTCAGTCTTTTCTGTGCTCTACAAAACTCAAGCCTTTTAAACCCAAATGTGGTGTCACCTAAGCATTATTTCCAGATTCACCTTCACTTTTTACTTTTTTTCAACATTGCTGTTGTCCAGCACCAGCCTTGGCTTTTTGCATTAATTTCTTACTAACAGGAGTTAGGATGTGGAAGAAAGCATTCATTATTATGTTCAATAATCGTAAGATCCAAGCTGGTCTTTCTTGGGCCCACCATACCTCTTGTAATCCTGTGTACAGCTGGCCTGCTCAATATTGGACTAACCTTTTAGAAACATAGAAATTTACAGCACAGAAGAAGGTCATTCCGACCCAAAGTGTCCGCGCCGGCCGACAAAGAGCCGCATGGCCCTTGGTCAGCAGCCCTAAAGGTTACATATAAACCTATGAACAATGACGGAAAGTCAAAGAGTACCCAGCCCAACCAGTCTGCCCCACACAATGCAACACCTCTTATACTGAAACATTCTACACTCCACCCCACCGGAGCCATGTAATCCCCTGGGAGAGGCAAAAGCCAGACAAAAACCCAGGCCAATTTAGGGAGAAGAAATCTGGGAAAATTCCTCTCCGACCCATCCAGGCGATTGAAACTAGTCCAGGAGATCACCCTGGCCGTATTCTATTCCCTGCAGTACTTACCATTATATCTGCGCCGTCCAACAAAAGGTCATCCAGTCTAATCCCAATTACCAGCTCTAGGTCCGTAACCCTGCAGGTTACTGCACTTTAAGTGCCCATCCAACCATCTCTTAAAAGTGGTGAGGGTTTCTGCATCCACCACTCTTCCAGGCAACGAGTTCCAGATCCCCACAACACTCTGTGTAAAGAAGCCACCCCTCAAATCCCCTCTAAACCTTCCACCAACCGCCTTAAAACTATGCCCCCTCGTTAGACTCCTCCACCAATGGAAATAGCCCCATACTATCCACTATGTCCAGGCCCCTCAATATTTTTGTACACCTCAGTGAGGTCTCCTCTCAACCTCCTCTCAACCAATGAGAACAAACCCAGCCTATCCAATCTGTCCTCATAACTAAGATTCTCCATTCCAGGCAGCATCCTAGTAAATCTCCTCTGCATCCTCTCTCGTGCAATCACACCCTTCCTATAATACGGCAACCAGATCTGCGCGCAGTACTCCAGCTGTGGCCGAACCAAAGTATTATACAATTTAAGCATGACCTCCCTGCTTTTGTATTCTATGCCTCGGCCAATAAAGTCAAGCATTCTGTATGCCGCCTTAACTACCTTATCCACCTGGCCTGCTACTTTCAAAGATCTGTGGACAAGCACTCCCAAGGTCCCTTTGTTCATCTACACTATTAATTGGCCTACCACCTAAGGTGTATACCCTTTCCTTATTAGCCCCCTCTGAATTAAATTCCATTTGCCACTGCTCTGCCCACCTGACCAGTAGATTGATAATCCTCCTGCAGCCCATGACTTTCCTCTTCATTATCAACCACACAGCCAATTTTAGTGTCGTTTGCAAACTTCTTAATCATACTTCCTATATTCAAATCTAAATCATTGATTATATACCACAAAAAGCAAGGGACCCAGTACTGAGCCCTGCAGAACCCCACAGGAAACATCCTTCTAGTCACAAAAACATCCATCAATCATTACCCTTTGCTTCCTACCTCCAAGCCAATTTTGGATCCAACTTGCCACTTTGCCCTGTATCCCATGGGCTTTAACCTTCATGATCAGTCTGCCATGTGGGACCTTATCAAAAGCCTTGCTAGAAATACTATATTGTACGCAGGACCCTCATTGAATTTTGAAGAATTTTAACCAAGAGGGTCAATCAAGTTAGTCAAACACGATCTTCCCTTAACAAATCCGTCCGTAACTAATCCTTGTCTTTCCGAATGCAGATTTATCCTGTCTTTCAGAATTTTTTCCAATAATTTTCCCACCACTGAGGTTAGGCTGACAGGCCTGTAATTACTCAGCCTATCCCTTTCTCCCTTCTTAAACAAAAGGGTACTACATTAGCAGTCCTCCAATCCTCTGGCACCATGCCCAGATCCAAAGAGGACAAGAAAATGATGGTCAAGGCCTCTGCAATTTGCTCTTTTTCTTCGCTCAAAAGCCTGGGATGCATTTCACCCGGACCTGGGGACTTATCTACTTTCAAAGCTGCTAAACCCCTTAATACTGCGCCTCACTCTATATTTATTTCATCCAGAATATCATAGTGCTCCTCTATAGCAGTATCTGCATTGCCCCTTTCTTTTGTGAAAACAGATGCAAAGTATTCGTTAAGAACCCTACCAACATCTTCCGCCTCCACACAAAGATTACCCTCATGGTCTCTAATAGGTCCTACCCTTTCTTACTCATAATATCTTTATAGAACATCTTTGGGTTTTCCTTAATTTTACAGACCAAGAATTCCACGTGCTCTCTCTTAGCATTCCTAATATCCTTTTTAATTTTGCCTCTTAACTTTCTATATTCCTCTCAAGATTCTATAGTATTTCGCCGTTGGTATATGACATATGTGTCCCTTTTTTTCTTAATCCTCCCCTTTCAGTCCCTAGACATCCAGGGGGCTCTAGAATTTTTTTCCCAGCCTTTTTCTTTAAGGGCAATGTTTGGCCTGAGCCTTCCGGATCTTCTCCTTGAATGCCTCCCACTGTTCCGACACTGATTTACCCACAAGTAGCTGTTTCCAGTCCACTGTAGGCAAATCACTCCTTAACTTAGCAAAATTAGCTTTTCCCCAATTTGGAACTTTTATTCCAGGCCTATTCTTGTCCTTATACATAACCATCTTGAATCTGACTGAATTATGGTCACTGGCACCCAAGTGCTCTCCCACTAAGACCCCTTCAACCTGCCCAGCTTCATTCCCCAAAACTAAATCCAAGATTGCCCCCTCTCATGCTACATACTGACTCAAAAGTTCTCTTGAATGCATTTCAAGAATTCTGCACCCTCTATACCCTTCACACTAAATTTGTCCCAATCAATAATTGAATAGTTAAAATCCCCTACTATTACTACCCTTTAGTTTTTGGACTTCACAGCAATGTGCCTACATATTTGCTCCTCTATCTCCTTCCCACTGTTTGGGGGTCTATAATACAATCCCAGCACTGTGATTGCCCTTTTTTTATTTTTCAATTCGACCCATATGGCCTCATTTGATGATCCCTCTAACATATCATCCCTCCTCACAGCTGTCATAGTTTCTTTAACCGCAACACCCCCCCCTTTTTTTTTTAACCTCCCTCTCTACCTTGATCCAGTTTACTGAGCCGTGTCCATTGTAAGTGTGCAGGTGACTGACACTCATCATTCCATTTGCTGTGGGGGTCATTTGGTGCAATGTTCACATTTTCCCTGCTGCAGCTTTTTATTTGTGTATTTTTTCTATTGCAATGGATTTGATCCTCTACAAATGCAGAGTGTCACAGAAGGCAGGGAAGCTGGAACTCCTACACAGCAAGCGATCCCCAGGTGGGCAGAGGAAGCGTTTCAAGGGCACCCTCAAAGCCTCTTTGTAAAGTGCAACATCCCCACCGACACCTGGGAATCCCTGGCCAAAGAATGCGCTAAGTGTAGGAAGAGCAACTGGGAGGGTGCTGAGCACCTCGAGTCTCGTCGCCGAGAGCATGCAGAAATCAAGCGCAAACAGCGGAAGGAACGTGCGGCAAACCAGACGTCCCACCCACCCTTTCCTTCAACGACTGTCTGTCCCACCTGTGACAGAGACTGTGGGCCCAAGTTTCGGGCCGCGCCTAGAACGGCGCAGCCCCGACCTGGACGCCTGTTTTTCGCGCCCAAAATTGCGCCTAAAAAATACGTACCAATTCTCTGGCTCCCTACTGCAGGTCCTCTGGAGCTGGGCGCGGCGCAGCACGAGCTGTGTGGGGCGGAGCCAGGTCCCTGCACTGAAAACAGTGCCGGGACCTCTGCACATGCGCGCGACAGTGGGCGGGCATGTGTAGTAGCTCCAGGCGGCCAGAACTGTGTGGGAGGGGCCCGAAGCACGCAGCCCCTAGCCCTGGCCGAATGGGCTCACTGGAGCTGCGTGGATCAGGCTGCACCTCCCTGGCCCAGATCCTGCTTCCTCCCGACCCGACACAACTCCCCCTCCCCCCCCCCCCCCCCCCCCCCCCCGGACCTGACACGACTCCCGCTCATCCCCCCCCAGACCCGACTCGACTCCCGCTCCACCCCGGACCCGCGCCCGCCCCGACCAGACCTGCCCCCGGACCCGACCCAACCCCCGGCCACCTACCTTTAAATCAAGTCTAGGGCCAGGCCCGTTCAGCCTCCCTCTTCTCTCTCCCCTCCCTCCCTTCTCTCCCCCCCCCCCTCTCTTTTCCCCCTCTCTTTTCCCCCACCCTCCCTCCCTTCTCCCCCTTCCTCCCTTTCTCCCTTCTCCCCCTCCCTCCCTCCCTCCCTTCTCCCCCTCCCTCCCTCCCTCCCTTCTCTCCCTCCCTCCCTCCCTTCTCCCCCTCCCTCCCTCCCTTCTCCCCCTCCCTCCCTCCCTTCTCCCCCTCCCTCCCTCCCTCCCTTCTCCCCCTCCCTCCCTTCTCCCCCTCCCTCCCTTCTCCCCCCCTCCTCCTCCCTCCCTTCTCCCACCTCCCCCTCCCTCCCTTCTCCCCCTCCCTCCCTTCTCCCCCTCCCTCCCTTCTCCCCCTCCCTCCCTTCTCCCCCTCCCTCCCTTCTCCCCCTCCCTCCCTTCTCCCCCTCCCTCCCTTCTCCCCCTCCCTCCCTTCTCCCCCTCCCTCCCTTCTCCCCCTCCCTCCCTTCTCCCCCTCCCTCCCTTCTCCCCCTCCCTCCCTTCTCCCCCTCCCTCCCTTCTCCCCCTCCCTCCCTTCTCCCCCTCCCTCCCTTCTCCCCCTCCCTCGCTTCTCACCCTCCCTCCCTTCTCCCTTCTCCCCCTCCCTCCCTTCTCCCTTCTCCCTCCTCCCTCCCTCCCTTCTCCTTCCCTCCCTTCTCCCTCCCCCCTCCCCTCCCTCTCTCCCCCTCCCCCTCCCTCCCTCTCTCCCCTCACCCTCCCTCCCTCTCTCCCCTCACCCTCCCTCCCTCTCTCCCCTCTCGCCCTCTCCCCTGCCCCTCTCTCCCCTCTCCCCTGCCCCTCCCTCTCCCCCTCCCTCTTCCCCTGCCCCTCCCTCTCTCCCCCCTCTTTCCATCCCCCCTCCCCTCCCCACGCTGTCAGAAACATAGACACTGGCAGACAGAGAGTGAGAGAGACACACAGACAGACCGAGAGAGACACTGACAGAGATGCACTGGGGGGGGTGGGGGGTCCCAGCACGCTGTTGGAGGGCTCCCGGTGCTGCAGTCGGTAAGTAGAAAATGTTTTATTTATTGATTTTAAATTTTTATTTATTTTTTTATTAATTTTTTTGATTGATTTATTGGTTGATTTATTGATGTATTTATCATTTATTATTGATGATGGCTCTTTATTTGTAAAACTGAAGTGTTTAATGTTTGTAAACTTCCCTCTAAACTCCCCCCCCCCCCTTCATTCCCTACGCCTGATTTGTAACCTACGCCTGATTTTCTAAGTGTAGGCAAGGTTTTTCTGAGCGTACAAAAATCTACAGTTGCTCCATTCGAAGTTAGTTTGGAGTAAGTTTTCACTGCCTAAACTTTCAAAACGGGCGTAAGTGGCCAGACATGCCCCCTTTTGAGAAAAAAAATCTGTTCCAAACTGAAACTGTTTTAACTGACTAGAACCAGAGCAAACTAAATGCCGAGAATTGCAATTTCTAAGATACTCCATTCTAAACCAGTTGCTCCAAAAAAACAGGAGCAACTCAGGCCGAAACTTGGCCCCTGTAATTCTCATTGGACTACAGCCACCTGAGAACTCACTTTTAGAGTGGAAGCAAGTCTTCCTTGATTCCGAGGGACTGCCTATGTTGATAAGCATGAATATTCTGCAAAACTCTCAATATTGCTTCTCAAAAAACATGATTTGACTCTTAATTTCATTGCGTGGTGAATGCATTTCCAAAAGGAGGAGCTATTTTATTAATCATTCCATCTCATTTTTCACTTACTTTCAGAATAATTTGAAAGTGTTTCATGCAGCTTTTCCTATTACTGGGAGCAGGAGATTAATAGAGTAGAATTAAGGTAATTGGGACCCAACACGGTTTGACTGCAGCCTTTCCACTGATTAAATGTGTTTCAATTTAATGGCACATTTATTTTTATAACCACTTCTAAATATTAATTCTTTTCACCTCACCCTTCTTCTTGCAAACTGCTCCATTCCCTACTGAAGGCTACACAGACTTAGCGTTGGTTGCTGGGAAATGAAAAGTGGTCAATGCAGCAAGAGGTTTGATAATTCAATTCTGAATATTAAAGCTATACCCATGTGAATAACTGCTTTAATAACTATGTACCTAAGTGGTCATCACGGTAATGAAATCAACATAGACTGATGGCATGCGAGTTTTCTGTACAGTTCTGTGACAAACTTGGGCAGTCACGAATTCAATACTGATGGGTCTAAGTTCTCAGTGTTAAGTGCGAAATGACAGTCAGTTTAACAAACAGATTTAATCAGAGAAGAGTGAAGGATCACTGGGGTAGGAAATAGGAATAACATACTAGTGCAGTAGGGAAATGCGTGTTCTAGTTGGTAGCTCGTTCACCTCAGAGTCAGAGGCTGCTGAATTAAGCACATATCTCGGCTGGCACTGTACTGAGGGAGTGATGCACTGTCTCACATGCCTGCCTGTGAAAGAGCAGGGAATTGTTCCAGTGTCTTGTTTTCTTTTTGGATAAGTGACGCTGCCTTACAGAAGTTAGGATGGGGGGGGTGGGGGTGACATCTGGAAAGTGTATCAATATCTGCAAAGGGCCCTTCACAGAAAAATGTGAAAACTTCTACTTGAATCTTGCCTCTTAGCTCATTGCCTTTACACTTGGATCAGTCATGTTGGGCTGCTCCCTCCCCGGAGGTTTTGTATGTTTGTGTGATATGCTGAGCAGAATTGTACACAGTACGGTGGGCTGGGTAAAGCACCAGCAGATCCTCTGGGCTTTACTGCCTGCCTGTAAATTCAGTGTTCTACTTACTGATTGAACTGCTTCTCCACATTGTGCCAACATTAACTGTGATCAGTAGGCCACCCCTCCTGTGTCCGTGTCCGAGGCGCTTTCTGCTAACTCACTGTGCTCCATTGTGTACTTATGACATGCAATTTTTTGATCACTCCTTAATATTTAACTGTGTTGAATTTAATTTGACTGTTCAGTTGCATAGCCAGTCTCAACCCTTCAATAAATCTTTATTCTGTATTCCAAGCCAGTGTGAAAGGGTGAGATCGGTGATCAGGATGACTTATGCATGCATGGGTTAATAAGTGATTTATGTGGAGTAGGTGTGAAGATGTTTTGTTCTGCAGTACAGGAATTTGCAAATCAATTGTGGAGTCATTGTGCTCATTGAGGAAGTTTTAGATTGGGGGAAAAAAGTTTTATATTAAATTGGTTTTACTCGGGCATAAATGTAACTTATATAGGAATAATTTGCCCAGTGGCTCGAAGCAGTTGCACTAGTACAGGCAAGGAAATCCCACTTTTAATCACTGCTTTCTGCTGATTTACATATGTACGCTGACGACACTCTGCTCCATCTCACCACCACCTCTCTTGACGACGCTGCTTTCTCTGATTTGCAACACGACTTGTCCGATGTCCGATATCCAATAATGGATGAGCAGAAATTTCCTACAACTATATATTGGGAAGACTGAAGCCTTTGTCTTTGGTCCCCACCACAAACTCCATTACCCTGCCCACTGTTTCCAGGCCTGGTAACTGTCTGAGGCTGAGCCAGACCGTTTTGCAACCTTGGTGTTGTGTTTGGCCCCAAGATGAGCATCCGGCCACACACCCGCTCCATCGCCAAGACCGCCTACTTCCACCTCCGTAACATCGCCCGACTCCACCCTTGTCTCAGCTCATCTGCTGCAGATACCCTTTGTTACCTCTAGACCTGAGTATTCCAATGCTTTCCTAGCCAGCCTCCCATCTTGTGCTCATCTAAAACTCGTCTGCCTGTATCTTAACTCACACCAAATCATTCACCCATCTCCTGTGTTCGCTGATCTACACTGGCTCCCAATCCGACAACACCTCCATTTTAAAATCCTCATCCTTGTTTTCAAATCCCTTCATAGCCTTCCCCCCACCCCACCCCCCCCCAATCTCTGTAACCTCCTCCAGCCCTACAAGCCTTTGGGATATCTACGTTCCTCCAATTCTGACCTATTGCGCTTCCCTGATTTTACTCACTCCACCATGGGCAGCCGTGCTTTCAGCTGCCTGGGCCCTAAGCTCGGGAATTCCCTCCCTATACCTCTCTACTTCGCTTCCTTTAAGACACTCCTTAAAACATTTGGTCATCTGTCCTTATATCTCCTTATCTGGCTTGGTGTCAAAAAATGTTTTTATGAAAGCGTTCTTGTTAAGCGCCTTAGGATGTTTTTCTATGTTAAAGGCGCTATATAAATGCAAGTTGTTAAATTAGCAGCCCTAGGCTGGAGGAGTGAGGAGAAGACCAGCAGGGGTGGTGTGGAGTTTGAATTTTAGGATAACCAAGATGGAATTGGTTTCAGTTGTACAGAGTGTTTACAGAGGAAGTTTTTGGGTGTAGTATTTCACTTCGGTTTTCCCCCCTGCTGAGGTTTGTCATACATGGCCCCTGCCAGGTGAGTGGGACTTGACGTCAGGTCTTTGACCTTCTCTGATCACTGTGAGGTATGAGTGTGTATCCAGGGTGACTTTCCCTCTGTAACAGTCTGCCTGCAAAAGAAGCACCTACCGTTGCTGACTGATTTTCTCAGGTAACATAGAAAACATAGAAAATAGGTGCAGGAGTAGGCCATTCGGCCCTTCGAGCCTGCACCGCCATTCAATGAGTTCATGGCTGAACATTCAACTTTGAGCCCCCATCTCTTCTTGTTGCAGTGGCTTAATGTGCCGACATGTGCCAGAGCACTGCACTTCTGGGATCAGTGTCATATGAAGAACAGTACATGGTGTCACAACGACTCATTGATGCAACTGAGAGTCTGTTTTGCTTAATTTTTATTTAAAACGGGCATCGCTGCACAATCTGCTTTTTATTTAATCTTTAAAAAAGCTGACAAACTGCTGACCCTGCCCTGCCCAGGCCATACTGTAGCTATTTGAGCAAAGTTAGTTGGGAGTATAAGACGTTGGGTTGAACGCCGGCGCCTAGGTCCTTTCGGCCGGTTCAGCGCTGGCCAGGAGTCCCTTCGGCAGGTTGAATGCTGGCCCCGGAGTCCCTTCAGCCAGTTCGACGTCCCCCGAATCTGTCAGTACGATAAACACCTGGGTGCGACCACAGGGACAGGCATGGGCAGGTGTGGAGTCCTTTCGGCCCGGGATGAGCTCCGCCAGTGCAGAGTCCTTTAGGCCCGGGGCCCGGTGCAGAGTCCTTTAGGCCCGGGGCCCGGTGCAGAGTCCTTTAGGCCCGGGGCCCGGTGCAGAGTCCTTTAGGCCCGGGGCCCGGTGCAGAGTCTTTTAGGCCCGGGGCCCGGTGCAGAGTCCTTTAGGCCCGGGGCCCGGTGCAGAGTCCTTTAGGCCCGGGGCCCGGTGCAGAGTCCTTTAGGCCCGGGGCCCGGTGCAGAGTCCTTTAGGCCCGGGGCCCGGTGCAGAGTCCTTTAGGCCCGGGGCCCGGTGCAGAGTCCTTTAGGCCCGGGGCCCGGTGCAGAGTCCTTTAGGCCCGGTGCAGAGTCCTTTAGGCCCAGGGCCCGGTGCAGAGTCCTTTAGGCCCGGTGCAGAGTCCTTTAGGCCCAGGGCCCGGTGCAGAGTCCTTTAGGCCCGGTGCAGAGTCCTTTAGGCCCAGGGCCCGGTGCAGAGTCCTTTAGGCCCGGGGCAGAAGCGGGCCGCCACGGGGTCCCTTTGGCCCGGGACAGAAGCAGGCCGCCACGGGGTCCCTTTGGCCCGGGACAGAAGCAGGCCGGCACAGGGTCCAGGGGAGACGCGTCAGGCATGTGCTGCTGAGCGGCACCCGTAACACCCTGTCGTGACACCACCAGAGAAAGCTGGTGGGCAGAGCTGTAAGGACTCACCCGAGAGTTGCTGCCAGTGCTACAGTCAACCCCTTCGTGTGCTCTTCAGCAAATTTAGTTTGCCAGCTTCATACCAAGGCACAATAGTAGGTGTATCCCGGGCTTATCCAATCAGGTGCGGGGAGCGATCCCTGCCCACCTTTTCTGGAACTCTTAGAAACTTTTTAAACAAATTGAAAATTTTAACTTTGGAAGTCACCTTCCTAATGCCTGCCCCCCAACCAAACCTCGGGCCATCTACCATCAATGGCGCTACTCGGCGCCGAGCTTGTGGCCTACACTTCGCCATTGGCAATTATGCTTATAGAGCTGTGCCTGGTCTCCAGTTGTCTTGGCCCCCTTGCCACTGGACCAAGACCTTGCTCAGCTAAGCCCGTGTGGTTGCCAGTGTTCAGCAGCCACCCCACGTTAAAAGCACTCGCGCACAGGCATCTTCCACTTCGTCAGTATGAAATTCGGGACCTGGAACATCAGGACCCTCATGGACAATCTCAACAGCAACAGGCCGGAACGCCGCACCGCGATAGTTGCCCGGGAACTCAGACGTTTTGACATTGACATCGCCGCCCTAAGCGAGACCCGGCAGGCAGGGGAAGGCCAGTTGAAGGAACATGGTGGAGGTTACACCTTCTTCTGGAAAGGGAAATCAGAGGCAGAACGCCACCTTCATGGAGTCGGCTTTGCCGTCAAGAATGAGCTGGTCGACCGCCTCAAAGACTCCCCCGTGGGGTTAACGAACGCCTCATGACTCTTCATATTAACCTATCCCGGAACCAGAGCGCCACGATCATCAGTGTGTAAGCTCCTACACTTGATGCAACGGATGAAGGCTTTTATTCCAACCTCGAGACATCCTTGTCCCGCGTTCCCACGGGTGACAAATTGATCCTCCTGGGTGGTTTTAATGCCAGGGTCGGCAAAGACACAGCCCTCTGGGGAGGCGTGATTGGCAGAGAGGGGGTAGGGAAAGCCAACTCCAGTGGTACCCTATTCCATACAAAATGTCGAGAACATGAACTCCTTATCACCAACACCCTGTTCCGCCAGAGGGACAAATAGAAGGCATCGTGGCAACACCCTCGCTTAAACACTGGCACCTGCTTGACTATGTCATCGTCCGAGCCAGGGATCGCAAGGATGTGCGCATCACCCATGCCATAACAGGAGCTGACGACTGCTGGACGGACCACCGCCTAATCCGATCCATCATCAACATTAACATTGCCCCAAAGCAGAGGTGACAGCAGAAGCAGTTCGGCAAAAAGTTAATGCCGGGGCACTTAGAGACCCAGCTAAGAGAGCCCTATACAGCCAGTGCCTCACAGCCAATCTTGATGACCCTGAGATGCTGAATGCCCACAGCGCTTGGTCTGCCCTCCAGGCCTCTATAACCAGTGCCTGTGAAGAGACACTTGGTCACTCAACCAGAAAACGTCAGGACTGGTTTGATGAAAATTATCAGGAGATCGAAGAACTAATAGATCACAAGCGCAAAGCATTTCTGAGCATCAAGCAACAACCCAATTCGGGAGCTGCAAAACAACAATACAGACTGCTCAAGGCTCAGGTCCAACAAAAAACACGGGACCTAAAGAACAGGTGGTGGATGGAGAAAGCACAGGAGATACAACAACTGTCCGACAGCCACGATATACGAGGATTCTTCACTGCAGTCAAGGCCACCTACTGTGCAAACTCCCATAATCCCACCCCACTCCTGGCCAAGAACGGGGAAACACTCATCAAGGACACCGAGGCTGTCAGGGCCCGATGGAAGGAGCACTTTGAAGATCTCCTCAATCGAGACTCTGCCTTTGACTCGCGTGTTCTCGACTCCATCCCGCAGCATGCGACCCGCCACCACCTCAGTGAAACCCCAACGTTGCACGAGGTTGGCAAAGCCATAAAACAGCTGAAGAATAACAAGACTACGGATGCGGATGGAATCCCTGCTGAGGTACTAAAGTATGGCGGAAAGACACTGTTGGCACGGATACATGACCTCATCTCTCTCATCTGGAGGGAGGAGAGCATGCCGGGAGATCTCAGAGACACAGTGATTGTGACCATTTTTTAAAAAGGGGACAAGTCCGACTGTGGCAATTACATGGGAATCTCCCTGCTATCAGCCACTGGGAAAGTTGGCGCTAGAGTTCTCCTCAATCGACTTCTCCCTGTGGCCGAGGAGCTCCTCTCAGAATCACAATGCGAATTACGTCCCCTACGAGGCACAACAGACATGATCTTTGCAGTGCGACAGTTGCAGGAAAAATGCATTTTGAGGCTGTGCCCCCTAGTTCTAGTCTCCCCGACCAGTGGAAACAACCTCTCTGCCTCTATCTTGTCTATCCCTTTCATTATTTTAAATATTTCTGTAAGATCACTCCTCATCCTTCTGAACTTCAACGAGTAAAGACCCAGTCTACTCAATCTACTCAATCTATCATCATAGGGTAACCCCCTCATCTCCGGAATCAGCCTAGTGAATCGTCTCTGTACCCCCTCCAAAGCTAGTATATCCTTCCTTAAGTAAGGTGACCAAAACTGCACGCAGTACTCCAGGTGCGGCCTCACCAATACCCTATACAGTTGCAGCAGGACCTCTCTGCTTTTGTACTCCATCTCTCTCGCAATGAAGGCCAACATTCCATTTGCCTTCCTGATTACCTGCTGCACCTGCAAACTAACTTTTTGAGAGTTCATGCACAAGGACCCCCAGGTCCCTCTGCACCTCAGCATGTTGTAATCTTTGATAGCTGATTTCCTTATCGAATCATTGATCCTGGATTAGGTCATTAAAGTCTTTTGCATATATTTATGCCTGTGATTACAAGTTCTACATTGTTTTTTACAGGGTCATTAAAGCTGGTTAATTGAAGTAAACTCTTAGTTTGTGGTATTGTGGGGAGGGGAACTGTTGTGAATCCTCACAAATGTAATCAATTCCCATTAGTTAATGCAAGTACAAATCAAACTGAAAACAAGATTGGATCCAAATCTGGAACACCCTCCGATACAATAACATAAGGATCTTTAGGACCAGTAAAAGTGCTTTGGATCAACAGAACACATGGGAAACATACCCAGCTCTCTCCACAAACATACCTAATTGCCCCTTGAGCCCAAGAGTTTGTCACCATCCTGTGCCTGCTCCACGACTACATGCAAGCCGTGATCCTGACCAATGGATCCATCACAGACCTAATCCACGTCCGGACTAGGGTCAAGCAGGGCTGCGTCATCTCGCCAGCCATCTTCTCGATCTTCCTTGCTGCAATGCTCCATCTCACCCTCAGCAAGCTCTCCGCTGGAGTGGAACTAAACTATAGAACCAATGGGAACTTGTTCAATCTTCGTCGCCTTCAGGCTAGATCCAAGACCGTCCCATCCTCTGTCGTCGAACTACATTACGCAGATAACGCTTGCGTCTGCGCATGTTCAGAGGCTGAACTCCAAACCACCGTCAACATCTTCACCGAGGCATACGAAAGCATGGGCCTTACACTAAACATCCGTAAGACAAGGTCCTCCACCAACCTGACCCCGCCACACAGCACTGCCCCCCAATCATCAAAATCCACGTGCGGCCTTGGACAACATGGACCACTTTCCATACCTCAGGAGCCTATTATCAGCAACGGCAGACATTGGCGATGAGGTCCAACACTGCCTCCAGTGCGCCAGCACAGCCTTCGGTCGCCTGAGGAAGAGTGTTCGAAGATCAAGCCCTCAAATCTGGCACCAAACTATGGTCTACAGGGCTGTGGTGATACCCGCCCTCCTGTTAGGCTCAGAGACGTGGGCCATATACAGTAAACACCTCAAATCGCTGGAGAAATACCACCAATGATGTCTCCGCAAGATCCTGCAAATCCCCTGGGAGAATAGACGCACCAACGTCAGTGTTCTCGATCAGGCCAACATCCCCAACATCGAAGCACTGACCACACTCGACCAGCTCCGTCGGGCGGGCCACATTGTCCGCATGCCCGACACAAAACTCCCAAAGCAAGCGCTCTACTTGGAACTCCTACACGGCAGGCGAGCCCCAGAAGGGTTGAGGAAACATTTCAAGGACACCCTCAAAGCCTCCTTGATAAAATGCAACATCCCCACCGACACCTGGGAGTCCCTGGTCCAAGACCACCCTAAGTAGAGGAAGAGCATCCGGGGGAGGGCGCTGAGCACCTCGAGTCTCATCGCCGAGAGCATGCAGAAACCAAGCGCAGATAGCAGAAGGAGCGTGCAGCAAACCAGACTCCCCCACCCTTTCCTTCAAAGACTGTCTCACCTGTGACAGGGACTGTAATTCCCGTATTGGATGGTTCAGTCACCTGAGAACTCACTTTTACAGTGGAAGCAAGTCTTCCTCTATTTCGAGGGACTGCCTATGATGATGACGACTTTCTACTTCAATAGCCTGCCTTCCCATCCAACGCAGCAAGCAACCAGTAACAACCATGAGGATTAATCTAAGGATTTCCATAGAAAAGAGAACTCACCTGATTCAGAACAAGTAACTACATCCATCCATCCATCAGCACTGTGTGAACCCTCTGATTGGGCTACAGTCTGGGACACTCCTTCCTTTTTACACAAGATGACCACTTCAACAAGATGCAATTCTGTATTACCTAAAGTCCCTGTGCCATTGAATCTGCCACTTTAATGTTGCAGGGCAGATTTGACAGGACAAAAACTGCAGACTCTTGCGTGAACATTTTTTGCAAATCATGACTTGTACCGTTATTTCTGTAAGTCAGGCCTTCTGGCAGTGGCCCTTGGGATACTCGAGAAAATAATTCAATTTGTTAAACACTTAATTCCCACATTCATATGCTATTAATGTTGTTTAATTTAAATTGTTAGTGCAAAAATGAGTGAAATTGAAGAGTAGACTGTGTGCACGAAGCAGTTTGAGCAAGTCATCCATTTATTTACAGTTAACCCATAATGTCTGACACCCAGTAACAAACTTTAAATGTGCGTGTTGTGTATTCCAGAGACATTCCATCAGCGGGCCAATATCAGCACCAAAGACTCTGTCAGCACTTACAGATAAGAGGGCAAGCTACACTGAGATTTCTGTTCCAGGTGAGTCTTTTTCAGCTCCGGCACTTGGTAACTGTTGCACGATAACGTTCTCAGAGCTACCGTTTAAAGGTTACATCTTCCATCTGGCAGTCTGCCTTTAGCAACTTGGGTCTTTATCAAGTGTTTGTTGTTGGCAGCACTTGAAACAGGGTGAAGATAACCTGTCTACCAGTACTTCAAATAATTGAGCAGAGCTGCTTTGAGAGGTTGAGCCCATGTCGGATATGGGCTCAATTAGAACGCTTTCTAATAATAATCTCTGGATTGTTACCTGAGCCACGCACAAATTGGCATAGGGACAAACAGATTGGTGGTTTAAATGCATGGCTCAAAGAGTGGTGTGGGAGGAAGGGGTTTCAATTCATGGGCCACTGGCAGCAGTCCTGCAGAAAGAGGGAGCTGTTCTGTTGGGATGGGCTCCACTTAAACTGGGCTGGGACCAGTGTTCTGGCGAACACAATAACTAGAGCAGTAGACAGGGCTTTTAACCTGATGAAGGGATGGGGGGGGCGGGGTGGGAAGATTCAGGGAAAAAATCAATTTACAAGCAGCAAGAGGTATGTTAAGGCTCTAGAGTCGAATTTTGGGTAAAAATAAGCAGAGTGGGTCACGAAAGGACAATGAGAGTAACAAAGGTAATAAGACATTAGTGGCTACAGTGACATCAGGAAACAACAGAAAAAAGTCAAAGCTAAAGGCACTATATCTGAACACGCAAAGCATTCGCAACAAAATAGATGAATTTATAGGGCAGATAGAAATGAATAAGTTTGATCTAATAGCCATTATGGAGAGGTGATTGAAAAGTGACCATGGTTGGGAGCTAAATATTCCAGGATATTTAACTTTTCGAAGAGATAGGCAAAATGGAAATGGAGGAGGGGTAGCCCTGATAATAAAGGATGGGATAAAGACAGTAGAGAGAAAGGATCTTAGCTCAGAAAATCAAGAAGTAGAATCAGTTTGGGTGGAGCTGAGAAACAGCAAGGGGCAGAAAACATTGGTGGGAGTTGTTTATAGGCCCCCAAAAAATAGTTGTAATGTCGGGCTGAGTATAAATCAGGAAATTAGAAACGCAGTAATTAGGGTAATACAGTAATCGTGGGAGACTTTAATCCACTTATAGACTGGGCAAACCAAATATGCAGTAATACTGCAGAAGTCGAATTCATGGAATGTATGCAAGATGATTTTCCAGATCAGTATGTTGAGGAACCAACAAAGGAACAGGCTATTTTCGATCTAGTATTGTGCAATGAGAAAAGGTTAATTAATAATCCTGTGGTACAGGGGCCTTTAGGGAAGAGTGACCATAATATGATAGAATTTTATATTGAGTTTGAAAATGATTTTTTGAATCCAAAACTAGGGTCTTAAATCTAAACAAAGCAAACTACATAGGTATGAGGAGCGAGTTGGCTAAATTAGATTGGGAAACTACATTAAAAGATATGATGGTAGACAAGCAATGCATAGCATTTAAAGAATTAATACATCATTTACAACAAACATACATTCTTTTAAGGCACAAAACCCCAGAGGAAAAGTGATCCAACCATGGCTAACGAGAAGTCAGAGGTCGCATTAGTTCAAAGGAAGAGGCTTATAATGTTGCCAAAAAGAGCAGTAAGCCTGAGGATTGAGAGGATTTTAGAATTCAGCAAAGAAGGACCAAGAAATTAATAAAGAAAGGGAAAATAGAATATGAGAGTAAACTAGCGAGAGACATAAAAACAGATTGTAAAAGCCTCTATAGATATGTAAAAAGAAAAAGATTAGCGAAAGTAAATGTGGGTCCCTTACAGGCTGAGACAGGAGAAATTATAATGGGGAATAAGGAAATGGCAGAGAAATTAAACAAATACTTTGTGTCTGTCTTCACGGAAGAAGCTGGAAATAGTGGAGAACCAAGGGCCTAGAGAGAATGAGGAACTGAAAGAAATTAGTACAGGTTGAGCATCCAAAATCCGGAGTTCCGGACTCCGGACCGATTGGTGGCAGGGTCATCCGGAATCCGGACACTCTGTCAAACTGTTTCCGCCGTCAACCGGGCCTAGTGAAAAGTCAAAAAATGAAATCCAACTACTGTACAGTTAATAAAATTGCAAGAATAAAAACTCCAATCCTACCTGTTCCAGACCAGGTTTTCATAGTCACCGCACCACTGCTCCTGGGTCCGCAGCAACTTCGCACAGCACACAAGCCCCTTCGGCCAGAATCAACTCTGCACAGCACATAAGCCTCTTTGGCCAGAATCAACTCTGCACAGCACACAAGCCTCTTTGGCCAGAATCACCTCTGGACAACACACAAGCCTCTTTGGCCAGAACCATCCAAGCTCCCGAGCGCAAGTCCCCCTCCCGCGCTTCTGACATTCTGAAATCCGGAAATACCCGATCCTGGACTCGGACATTTCCGGACTTCGGACATCAGAAACACGTTCCGAAGTCCGGAAAAACACGGAAACCAGCTCAGCTTCGGTCCCGAGGTTGCCGGATTCGGGACACTCAAATCTGTATTAGTGAAAAAAAATGGCGCTGGAGAAATGAATGGGACTGAAAGTCGATAAATCCCCTGGATCTGATGGCCTATATCCTAGGGTTTTGAAAGAGATGGCTATAGAGATAGTGGATGCATTGGTTGTCATATTCCAAAATTCCATCGATTCTAGAACTGTTCCCGCAGATTGGAAGGTAGCAAATGTAACCCCGCTATTTAAGAAAGGAGGGAGAGAGAAAACGGGGAACTACAAACCAGTTAGCCTGACATCAGTAGTAGGAAAAATACTAGAATCTGTTATTAAGGACGCGGTAACAGGGCACTTAGAAAATGATAGGATTGGGCAGAGTCAACACAGATTTATGAAAGGGAAATCATGTTTGACAAATCTGTAACTAGCAGAATAGATGAGGGAAAACCAATGGATGTGGTGTATTTGGATTTTCAGAAGGCATTTGATGAGGTTATTAAACAAGATTGGGGGTAAGATACTAGCATGGATTGAGAATTGGTTAACTAGCAGAAATCAAAGAGTAGGAATAAACGGGTCATTTTCAGATTGGCAGGCTGTAACTAGTGGGGTGCCGCAAGGATCAGTGCTTGGGCCTCAGCTGTTCAGTCTATGTCAATGATTTGGATGAGGGGACTGAATGTAATATATCCAAGTTTGCCGATGATACAAAGCTAGGTGGGAATGTAAGTTGTGAGGAGGATGCAAAGAGGCTTCAAAGGGATATAGACAGGCTAAGTGGGTGGACAAGAACATGGCAAATGGAATATAATGTGGAGAAATGTGAAGTTATCCACTTTGGTAGAAAAATTAGAAAAGCAGAGTATTTTTTAAATGGTGAGAGATTGGGAAATGTTGTTGTTCAGAGAGACCTGGGTGCCCTCGTGCACAAATCAGCGCAAGTTAACATGCGGGTACAGCAAACAATTAAGAGAGCAAATGGTATGTTGGCCTTTATTACAAGAGGATTTGAGTATCAGAGTAAAGATATCTTATTGCAATTACATCATCATCATCATCATCCTAGGCGGTCCCTCGAACGAGGATCACTTGCTTCCACACCAAAAGGGATGAGTTTACAGATGTTTCAATGAAGGACACAGTATACCAGTCCTGAAACCCAGGGGTGGAAGATGCCTGCGCGTAGATTTTTTAACATGTGGTGACTGTTGCACATCAGCCACCACACGGGCTTGACAGAGCTACGTCTTTATCCACTCTGCTGCACAGACCTCGTACATATCGCAGTGTGGGCTGGCCCATGCTGCCCCTGAGCCCTCGGCTCTTCTGGGCCTCGTACCTCCATTTGCCGCTCCCCCGCCGCGATCTCTCGCCGCTCCCCCGCCGCGATCTCTCGCCGCTCCTCCGCCACGATTATGTTTCAGTGGCAGTGCAAAAACTTACCGCCAGAGAATGCTGCTCCAATGAGGCTGTGATGTCACTCAGTGTGCAACGCCCCGCTAGCGCCCCGATCACAATATTGATTGTTTTCACTGCATTTACCGCTTGGCACTAATCACTCCAGCAAACCAAGTGCTCACAAGCTATTGGTGTTACCGTGGCGATATATAAAGGCAATGTTAAACCGGGTCATTGGGAGGTCAGATTGATTACTACCTCCCAAGACATCGTTTTGAATGCTTTCAGATTGTGAACAGAATTGCTTTGTTTCTGGTGTTACATTGTTCATGAGCATTTATCTCAACTTTTGGGCCTGCTGCTTTCACTCAGTCATGGGGCTGTCCTTGCAATGCACCTTGGCATCCGGCATCTACTTTTAAGGCGCTGGCTCCACAGACAGATCATGCCAAATGGGCTCAGTGACAGCGGCAGGGGCAGGCCCCGCAGACGTTGCAACAGGAGGCCTTGCCTTCCCAGGGTTTTCCCGGAACAGTTCTCGTACATTCACCCATCAGACGAGCAGTGCCTTAGCAAGCATGTGGTCACAGAACTGTGCCCCCTGCAGCACCAAGACCTCGAGCCTCATATCAGGAGGGCCATTTCGCTATCTGTGACAGTTAAGGTCACAGCAGCTCTCAATTTCTAAGCTGGCGGCTCCTTCCAGGCCAGAGCAGGGGATATAGCAAACATTTCACAGTTCGCCGTCCATTGCTATATCCGGGATCTAACAGACGCTCTGTGCAGCAAGAGAAGGGACTACATCTCATGGAGCATGTCCAGGTAGAAGCAGCAGAAAATGCAGTGGTGTTTGATCAGCCATGATCTTATTGAATGGTGGTACAGGCTCGAAGGGCCGAATGGCCTACTCCTGTACCTATTTTCTGTTTCTGTTAACCGCAGAGGCTACCACTCTGTGAATGTTCAGATGGTGTATGACCACAGGCAGCTCCTTCTCGCCATCAATGCCCACTATCCTGGCAGAACCCACGATTCATTCATCCTGCGACAGACCACTGTCCCACGACTCTTCGAACCAGCACATGGAGCTCGCAGCTGGCTGCTCGGGGACAAGGATAATGCACTCGCCACCTGGTTGATGACATCCCTCTGCAGCCCCAACACTCGTGCTGAGCATGCATATAATGAGAGCCATGCCGCCACCAGGGATCTCATTGAACAGACTATCGGAGTGCTCAGACAATGATTGCGATGCCTTGACCACTCGGGGTAGAGCCCTGCAGTACTCCCCTGATCACATCTCCTTTTTCATTGTGTGTTGCATGCTGCTCAACCTGGCTAATGAGAGTGCCCAGCCATTGCTATCGGAGAATGCAGGTCCACCTCAGGATGAGGAGGAGGAGGAGGAGCAGCAGCAACGGAGGAGGGGCGTGTCAATGTTGCTTCTGCACGGGCAGTACGTCAATCCCTCATTATGCAGCGTTTCCACTAAAGCACGTATCACGTGGCGACTGGGCTGCACCAACAAAAGATGATGTGCACAGCGCAGAGCCTATCACACTGCACACGGCAAATGAAAAACACCACCAAATATGAACTTTAAAATGACCCATTTATTAGAACCCCCAACATCACCCATAAGTACCCACAACCAACGACAACAATATATTTGCAAAGTAATCATCTGGCCATCTCAACAAAAGTGGTTAACTTCCCTCTTTTGCCATATTTCCCCCCTTCTCCCTTCTCCCCTCTCCCCACCCTACTGCTCCTTCTCAATGGGGGCCCCAGTGCCTGCAACAAGGCTGGTAGCAGGCTGCTTACTCTGTGACACAGAGACTGCAGATGGCCTTGCAGGACGCCCTCGACCAGCTCTGGGCCTTGAAGGCCCACTGCAGACTGCACCACCTCAGGCTGGGCGGCAACATTATCGGATGGCTGGGGTGCAGACAGTGCCAAGTGCAATGGTGAAGTGGCAATAGTGGGAGCCAGATTGCTGTCATCCCGAGAGAGGATAGCATCTTCCATTTCAACTGCCTCAGCCTCCGGAGCAATCTGCTGGATAATCAGTTGCTGGTCTGCTGTGGCCCAATGAGATCCACGTTGGACTGCGGGGAACCCAGAAACGATGGCAGCGGTGGTATCAATCTGAGTCTGCATCAGAGCAGCCTGAGATTGGATGCCACCAACTACTGACTCCATTACAGCAGTAAGCCGTTGCGTAGCTTTAGCCTGTGCTGAAATAGCTGCTGCCACCTCCCCCATGACACACGGCATGGGGTCCAGGTCCCCATTATGTCTCTGCGAGTCTACCATCCTTTCGAAGCTGCCAAGGATAGGCTCAAAGGTATGCTGGGAGACACGCGCAATGCTGGAGGCGGACTCCTCCAAACCCCCAGCAAGTGCGTCCATGCTCTCTCACACCCTTCCCATAGCACCCAGAAGCTCGCGTGCATGGCCGCTGCCCGTCTGGCCATAGACTCCACATTGAGATCTTCTTGAGCCCTGCTGAGCAGAACTCAGACGTGAACTCACCCTCCGGAGAGCTGGCCCTCGAACTTCCCGTGCCCCGTGGCGTTGCTGCATGCCGCTGGATCCCGGAGCATCACCCTCATCAAAGCCCAGGAATCATGCCTCCTCCACCAATGTCGTCGACCCAGAGTCGGGGGCAACTTGCTGAGGTGACTGTGTCTGAGCTGTGGTCTCCTGTCCTTCAACCTCATCTCTCTCGTCGCTCTCACTGGAAGGCTGAGTGACAGGCTGATGCTGTGCTGGCTCATCATCTGAAAACATAAAGGCACAAGTGCGGTTAAATTCAGGGTAGGAGGCAGGAAGGGAGCAAGGAATGAAGACACGACACTTTAATGCAACATGGGAAAGGCTTGTGGTTGATAAAATCATAGAATCATAGAAATTTACAGTACTGAAGGAGACTATTTCGGCCCATCGTGTCCGCGCCGGCTGACCAAAAGTTATCCAGCCTAATCCCACTTTCCAGCTCTTGGTCCGTAGGTTACGGCACATCCAAGTATCTCTCTAAATGTGGTGAGGGTTTCTGCCTCTACCACCCTTTCAGGCTGTGAGTTCCAGAGCGCTCTGGGTGAAGAAATTTCCCCTCAAATCCCTCTAATTCCTCTCCCTACTTTAAATCTATGCCCCCTGGTTGTTGACGTCTCTGCCCAAAGGCAACAGGTCCGTCCTATCCACTCTATCCAGGCCCCTCATAATTTTATACACCTCAATCAGGTCTCCCCTCGGCCTCCTCTGTTCCAAAGAAAAAACTCCAATCTTTCCTCATAGTCAAAATTCTCCAGTCCAGGCAACATTCTCGTAAATCTCCTCTGCACCCTTTCCAGTGCAATCACATCTTTCCTGTAATGTGGTGATCAAAACTGCACACAGTACTCCAACTGTGGCCTAACCGGTGTTTTATACAGTTTAAGCATAACCTCCCTGCTCTTTTATTCCATGCCTCGACTAATAAAGGCAAGTATTCCATATGCCGCCTTTAACCACCTTAGCTACCTTCAGGGATCTGTGGACCTGCACTCCAAGGTCCCTTTGTTCCACTATACTTTTCAGTGTTGTACCATTTCATGTGTGTTCCCTTGCCTTGTTAGACCTCCCCAAATGCATTACTTCACACTTATGTTGATTGAATTCCATTTGCCACTGTTTTGCCCACCTGACCAGTTCATCGATAGCTTCCTGAAGTCTACAGCTTTCTTCTTCATTATTAACCACACAGCCAATTTTAGTGTCATCTGCAAACTTCTTAATCATACCCCCAACAAGTCCAAGTCATTGATATATACCACAAAAAGCAAGGGACCCAGTACTGAGCCCTGCGGAATCCCACTGGAACCAGCCTACCAGTCACAAAAACGCCCATCAATCATTACCCTTTGCTTCCTGGCTCTGAGCCAATTTTAGATCCAACTTGCCACTTTGCCCTGGATCCCATGAGCTTTTACTTTGGGTTTGAGGGGGAAGAGGGAAAGGTGAGGAACATACCAGTACTGTCCCCATGATGGCCGTGTGCTGCAGCTCCTATGACTTGTGGGCGATGATCTCCTGAACTCTTTGTGGCCTCAGGTGTGCCTCACCGCCTCCTGTCCTTTCTTGGTCTAATCTATTATGCGCCAGGTTGGCGTGCAAGAGAAAAAAAAAGCCTTTAAGTGACTGCAGCTACGTGGCTGTCACACGTGCATACCGTAATTAAATAGCTGTTAATCTATGCTAGTGCTGCGATGTGGATGTGACTTTAGTAGGTAGACATATTGTGTGTTAGTGATTGGATGTGGCAGTTTCTGGAGTGTCTACAAATAATTGTCTTGACATTGTGGTATGTAGAGGTTGTGGAAGAATGTATTCCCCCTGACCACTCGAGTACAGTCCAATGCGTAAATTACAGTCTCTGTCACAGATGGGACAGACAGTCGTTGAGGGAAAGAGTGGGTGGGATTGGTTTGCCGCACGCTCTTTCCACTGCCTGCGCTTGTTTTCTGCATGCTTTTGCCGATGAAACTCGAGGTGCTCAATGCCCTCCCGGATGCTCTTCCTCCACTTAGGGTGGTCTTTGGCCAGGGATTCCCAGGTGTCGGTGTGGATGTTGCACTTTTATCAAGGAGGCTTTGAGGGTGTCCTTCAAATGTTTTCTCTGCCTACTTGTGGCTCGATTGCCATGTCGGAGTTCCGAGGAGAGCGCTTGCTTTGGGGGTCTCGTGTCGGGCATGCTGACAATGTGGCCCGCCCAACAGAGCTGATCAAGTGTGGTCAGTGCTTCGATGCTGGGGATGTTGGCCTGATTGAGAACACTGACTTGGTGTATCTATCCTCCCAGTGGATTTGCAGGATTTTGGACAACGTGGACCACTTTCCATACCTCGAGAGCCTACTATCTGCGAGGGCAGATATCAACGACGAGGTCCAACACAGCCTCCAGTTTGCCTGCCCAACCTTCGGTCGCCTGAGGAAGAGGGTGTTTGAAGACCAGGACCTCAAATCTGGCACCAAGCTTATGGTCTACAGGGCAGTAGTGAAACCCGCCCTCCTGTATGGCTCGGAGATATGGACCATATACAGTAGACACCTGAAAATGCTGGAGAAGTACCACCAGCGCTGTCTCCGCAAGATCCTGCAAATCTGATGAGTCCGGACATGAGCACAGTTGAAATTGATTAGCACTAAGGGTAGTGCTGCACTTGACGATACTATCGCCCTAAGAGGAGTGTGCAGCGCTTGATTTAGCGCTGATATCCCCTCTTGGACCAGTAAAAAAATCAATTTTGCGATCGCCGGCGCTAATTGCCCAGGCGATGACACCACAAAATAGTTGATAATCACCAAGAGAAAAAGACATTATTGGTTATCTCGTATGTCACTGCCCACCAAGTTTGTCAGCTCACTGTTGGTATCTAACTGAGAAAGCTTACAGCTCAATCACTTACCCTGCCTGCTGGAGATTACACGCAATCAAGTCCTCATGAGATTAGAACTGCTTTACATTGCACTGTATGGATTGCAAGCACATGGTGTATTTGTATTTTGTACAAAAATTACTCATTAGCCTGCAAAGATTTCAATGTGCACAATTAAACATTGCTATTTCTGGTTGTTCCTGACTGCACAGCACAATCCAAGGGAATCCGATCCCTTGTGTAATACACGATGGCAAGCTGTGACAGATGAATTGCACTTTAATAAGACAGCTACATACTTATGGTGAATAAACTTGTCAGTGCCCAGTGTGACAGAGCTTTGAATTCCAGTGGAGGAAATGTGTTGTCTTGAAGTCAAGACAATAAATTTAAATGGTCCTTTACTGGGTGTAGCATCTTAATTATGCAGTGCAAATAATGGAGAAAGCAAGAACTAGATTAATAGTCTGCTTCATTGGACTTTGAATTGAACCTGTAAAGCAAAATGCCACAGTTTGAGGAAACAAGTGTTTTTTTCTGATGGGTAGTATTCCCTTTTTGTTTCCTCATATATCTATTTGTTCTGGTATAGCACCGATATTATAGATATGCTTTAATACTCTCTGCACTATTACACTAAGCTGAAAAACTGGGTTGAATCTATCATTTTTATTTTGACTGTCAAATTCTGATCATCTATTTTCTGCTCTTTCCAGTTTTCTGGACCAGTCCTATATGTGTTCAGCAACACACGGCAAAGGGCTGGCAACTCAAAATTTACAAAATATTTTGATTCCACTTCCCAGCCACCCCTTCACTATCCAAGGCAATGGACAGGTGACCCACTCTCGGGCCACTCCTGAGCCTGTCACGAGGAGGTTCTGTGAAAATGGCAGCAATGGCATCTTTCCCTCCTCTTCGTTGATAGGATTGTGCCTCTCCTGAAGTCCTGGTTAAGATTGGTGAGGAATGGCAACCGGGTGGGAATTCTGTGGAAAATTGTATTTATTTACGAATTTGCAAGTTCGAAATGTGATTTGAGTTGCTGTCCCATATTACTGGCTGCTTCTGACTCTCGGCTCCACTGGGTCACCCTGTCATGTTCTGCGGGCCTGCAGCCTTGTGTCTTCTTCACCCAGCTGCTATTGGTAGACTTGGAACAATAAATCTTAAATCCACCAATAGCGGGGCAGACAGAACCCCTGTGCTTGAAGACCCACGGAATTCAAATCGATACAATCGGTGGAGCAAGGAGGGCGTGAAACTGGCTGGGAATTTCAGCTGGCATAAGAGAAGCAATGACCTTCCATCCACCCCTGTATTGTGTGCCTCTTCCTCCCCATTACTGCTCTCTCAGGTGGACGTAAAATACCCCATGGTACTATTTTGAAGAAGAGCAGGACAGTTATTCCCGGTGTCCTGGCCGATATTTATCCCTTAATCAACATAACAAAAAATAGATTATCTGGTCATTATCACATTGAGGTTTGTGGGAGCTTGCTGTGCGCAAATCGGCTGCCACATTTCCTACATTGCAACAGTGACTACACTTCAAATAATTACTTCATTGGCTGTAAAGCGCTTTGGGACATCCGGTGCTCATGCAAGGTGCTAGATAAATGTAAGCCTTCCTCCCCTTCCCCTTCCTTCCTCCCCTTCCCCCTTCCCCCTTTCCCCTTTCCCCTTTCCATTTCCCCTTCCCCCTTTCCCCTTCCCCCTTCCCCTTTCCCTTTGTTGTGTATCTGTAAAGCATGCACTCCCATGTTCCGCCACCAGGGAGTGCATCCCCTGAAGTCCCATGGGATCCCAACATCCCTTGGGAGCACTGTATATAAGCCGGCCCCTAAGGCCTGTTCCTCACTCTGGAGTGTCTCATTAAAGACTGAGGTCACTGTTACTTTAACCTCCCTGTGTGCAGTCTCACCTGTGTTAGGAACACAATAACTGGCGACGAGTATACGAATCCAACGCAAAATTGCAGCAAACTGTGGGCATCCTGGAGAAGTTCTCGGAGGGTGAGGACTGAGGACTGGGAAGCCTATGTCGAACGGCTGGATGAGCTGGATGGAGAAGGAAACGCTGCAAAAAGGAGAGCGGTCCTCCTCACGGTCTACGAGGCACCGACCTACAGCCTCATGAAGAATCTTCTGGTTCCGGTGAAACCCACAGATAAGTCGTATGAGGAGCTATGTGCACTGGTTCGGGAGCATGTTAACCCGAGGGAGAGCGTGCTGATAGCGAGGTATCGGTTCTATACGTACCAGCGATCTGAAGGTCAGGAAGTGGCGAGCTACGTCGCCGAGCTAAGGCGACTTGCAGGACAATGTGAGTTTGATGGCTACCTGGAGCAAATGGTCAGAGACTTTTTTGTACTGGGCATTGGCCACGAGACCATCCTACGAAAAATTTTGACTGTAAAGACACCGACCCTCAGTAAGGCCATTGCGATAGCACAGGCGTTTATGTCCACCAGTGATAAGACCAAACAGATCTCTCAGCACACAAGTGCTAGCAATGTTCATAAATTAACTGGAACTGTGTTTGTGAGCAGAAATGTACAGGACAGAAACCATGAGTCTGCAACTGCCAGCAGGCCTCAGGTGACCCAGATGACTGAGTCCGCAACAAAGGATGAATGCAAGGCAATTCACACCTCGTTGGCGTTGTGGAGGCTTCCATTCAGCCTATTCATGCCGCTTCAAAGGGTATGTTTGCAAGAGCTGTGGAACAATGGGACACCTCCAACAAGCTGCAAGCTCTGCAAAACTTGCTAACCACCACGTGGCAGAGGAAGATCGGTGGATCAAAGCAATTTCGGCCTCAGAGAGGAGGCAGATGCTGAAGTAGACGGGGTGCACACATTTTCGACGAAATGTCCACCTATAATGCTAAATGTAAAATTGAATGGCTTACCCGTAGCCATGGAACTGGACACTGGCGCTAGCCAATCCATCGTGAGTAAAAAGATGCTTCAGCGACTGTGGTGCAACAAGGCACTCAGACCAGCCCTGAGCCCCATCAACACGAAACTGAGAACGTACACCAAAGAGCTCATCACTGTCCTGGGCAGTACCATAATCAAGGTCACCTACGAGGGCACGGTGCACGAACTGCCACTCTGGATTGTCCCGGGCGATGGCCCCACACTGCTTGGAAGGAGCTGGCTGGCAAAACCCGCTGGAACTGAGATGACATCCGAGCGCTATCACATATCGATGAGGCCTCATGTACCCAGGTTCTTAACAAATTTCCTTCCCTTTTTGAGCCAGGCATTGGAAACTTTTCCGGGGCAAAGGTGCAGATCCACTTGGTCCCAGAGGCATGATACATTCACCACAAGGCGCGAGCGGTACCTCACATGATGAGGGAGAGAGTGGAAATCGAGCTGGACAGGCTGCAACACGAGGGCATCATCTCCCCAGTGGAATTCAACGAGTGGGCCAGCCCGATTGTTCCAGGACTCAAAAGTGATGGCACGGTCAGGATTTGCGGCGATTATAAAGTAACTATTAATCGTTTCTCGCTACAGGACCAAGACCCGCTACCTAAGGCAGATGACCTATTTGCGATGCTGGCAGGAGGCAAGACGTTCACCAAGCTCGACATGACTTCGGCCTACATGACGCAGGAGCTCGAGGAGTCTTCGAAGGGTCTCACTCGCATCAACACGCACAAGGGACTGTTCATCTACAACAGATGCCCGTTTGGAATTCGGTCGGCTGCAGCGATCTTCCAGAGAAACATGGAGAGCCTACTCAAGTCGGTACCACGCACGGTGGTTTTTCAGGATGACATATACAAAACCTGGAGGAGGTCCTCCAGCGACTGGATCGCGTAGGGCTGCGGCTGAAGAGGTCGAAATGCGTCTTCATGGCAACAGAAGTGGAGTTTTTGGGGAGAAAGATCGCGGCGGACAGCATTCGGTCCACAGACGCCAAGACAGAGGCTATCAGGAACGCGCCCAGGCCACAGAACGTCACGGAGCTGCGGTTGTTCCTGGGACGACTCAACTATTTTGGTAACTTCCTACTGGGGTTAAGCACCCTCTTAGAGCCCCTACATGTGTTATTGCGTAAAGGTGAGAACTGGGTATGGGGAAAAAAACAAGTAATTGCTTTTGAGAAAGTCAAACATTTTGTGCTCCAACAAGCTGCTTGTATCGTGTAACCTGTGTAAAAGACTTGTGTTAGCATGTGATGCATTGTCGTACAGAGTCGGGTGTGTATTACAACAAGCTAACGTTGCGGGGAAGTTGCAACCTGTCGCCTATGCCTCCAGGAACTTGTCTAAGGCCGAGGACCAAAGCATGATTGAGAAAGAGGCATTAGCATGTGTGTTTGGGGTAAAGAAAATGCATCAGTACCTGTTTGGCCTCAAATTTGAGCTGGAAACCGATCACAAGCCCCTCATATCCCTGTTCGCTGAAAAGAAGCGGATAAATACTAATGCCTCAGCCCGCATACAAAGGTGGGCACTCGTGCTATCAGAGTATAACTATACCACCCGCCACAGGCCAGCCACTGAGAACTGTGCGGATGCTCTCAGTCGGCTACCATTGCCCACCACGGGGGTGGAAATGGCGCAGCCTGCAAACTTGTTGATGGTGGCGCAGCCCGCAGACTTGTTGATGGTCATGGAAGCATTTGAAAATGATATCACCTGTCACGGCCCGCCAGATTAGGACTTGGACTAGCCAAGATCCTCTGCTATCCCTAGTAAAAAAAAAAAACTGTACTTCATGGGAGCTGGGCCAGCATCCCTGTTGAAATGCAAGAGCTAATCAAGCCGTTCCAGCGGCGAAAGGACGAGCTGTCCATTCAGGCAGACTGCCTGTTGTGGGCTAACCGCGTAGTGCTACCCAAAAAGGGCAGGGAGACGTTCATCTTGGATCTCCACAGCACACACCCGGGTATAGTAATGATGAAAGCGATAGCCAGATCCCACGTGTGGTGGCCCGGTATCGACTTTGACTTAGAGTCCTGTGTACGGCAATGCCGCGTGTGTGCTCAGTTGAGCAACGCGCCCAGAGAGGTACCACTAATTTTGTGGTCCTGGCCCTCCAGACCATGGTCGAGGATCCATGTCGACTATGCGGGCCCGTTTCTCAATAAAATGTTCCTGGTGGTGGTGGATGCTTTTTAAAAATGGATTGAATGTGAAATAATGTCGGGAAGCACCGCCACCGCCAACCATTGAAAGCCTGAGGGCCATGTTTGCCACCCACGGCCTGCCTGACATACTGGTCAGTGACAACCGGTCATGTTTCACCAGTGCCGAATTTAAAGAATTCATGACCCGCAATGGGATCAAACATGTCACCTCGGCCCCGTTTAAACCAGCCTCCAATGGGCAGGCAGAGTGGGCAGTACAAACAATCAAACAGAGCCTTAAATGAGTCACAGAAGGCTCACTCCAAACCCGCCTGTCCCGAGTACTGCTCAGCTTACCACACGAGACCCCACTCGCTCACAGGGGTGCCCCCGGCTGAGCTACTCATGAAAAGGACACTTAAAACCAGACTCTCGCTGGTTCACCCCAACCTGCATGATCAGGTAGAGAGCAGGCGGCAGCAACAAAATGTAAACGATGGTCGCGCCACTGTGTCACGGGAAATTGATCTGAATGACCCTGTGTATGTGCTAAACTATGGACATGGTCCCAAGTGGATCGCGGGCACGGTGATAGCTAAAGAAGGGAGTAGGGTGTTTGTAGTCAAACTAGACAATGGACAAATTTGCAGAAAGCACCTGGACCAAACGAGGCTGCGGTTCACAGACTACCCAGAACAATCCACAGCAAACACCACCTTTTTCGAGCCCACAACGCACACCCAAAGGATCAACGGCACCACCCCGAACCAGGAAATCAAACCCATCACGCCCAACAGCCCAGCAAGGCCAGGCTCACCCAGCAGCGCTGCAGGGCCAACAACACGCCAGCCCAGTGTGGGCAAAGCCAACACTCCTGAACATACATTTGTACCGAGGCGGTCCACCAGGGAAAGAAAGGCTCCCGACTGCCTCACCTTGTAAATAGTTTTCACTTTGACTTTGGGAGGGAGTGATGTTGTGTATTTGTAAAGCATGCACACCCATGTTCCGCCACCAGGGAGCGCATTCCCTGACGTCCCAAGGAATCCCAGCATCCCTTGGGAGCACTGTATATAAGCCTGCCCCTAAGGCCTGTTCCTGACTCTGGAGTGTCTTGATAAAGACTGAGGTCACTGTTACTTTAACCTCCCTGTGTGCAGTCTCATCTGTGTTAGGAACACAATACCCTTTCCCACCCTTCCCTCACTCCTTCCCTCCTCTCTTCTTTTTTACTTCCCTCCTCTCTTCTTTTTTATTTCCCTCCCTTTCTTTTCTTTACTTCCTTCTTTTCTTCCTCCACATTCCTGGCCTTGCCGGCTCCCCCACACCCTTCCTGGTAATATCGGGGACAGCGAGATACAACTGTATCTACAGATAGAAAAGGAGAGAGCATACATGTAAAATGAAAGAGGCGGCACCACAGGAGTGGGGTTATTGAGAGAGTACAGAATCTGAACCATATCCAAGGACAGATATTACTTTGTCATTTACTGTCAAATGACAGTTGGTTTTGTCATAGGAGTGAGCTGCCCATGAGATGCGATACAAAATGTGAAAATAACACCATTTTGCTGAGGAGCTTCTGGATTTTGTTCCAGTAAAATTGGCACGCACTGTGCACGGGACTTTCTCTATGATCTTCTCGTATCAGTATGTTTACTGGAGACAATTCTGGGAGACATGATAAATCTTCATTTAGAAAGACATGGATTAATCAAGGACAGTCAGCATTGATTTGTCAAGGGAAGATTGTGTCTGATTAACGTGATTGAACTTTTTGAGGGTCGATGAGGGTAGCGTATTTGATGTAGTCTACATGGATTTTAGCAAGGCATTTGACAAGGTCCGACATGGCAGGTTGGTCAAAAAGTAAAAGCCCATGGGATCCAAGGGAAAGTGGCAAGTTGGATCCAAAATGAGATCATAGAATGGTTACAGCGCGGAAGAAGTCCATTCGGCCCATCGATACCGTGCCGGCTCTCTGCACGAGCATCTCAGCTAGTCTCACTCAACTGCCTTTTCCTCTTAGCCCTGAAATTTTTTTCCTTCAGGCACTTATCCAATTCCCTTTTGAAAGCCATGATTGAGTCTACCTCCACCATCCTTTCAGGCAGTGCATTCCAGATCCTAATCACTTGCTGCCTTTCCTCATGTCGCCTTTGGTTCTTTTGCCAATCACCTTAAATCTGTGTCCTCTGGTTCTCGACTCTTCCGCCAATGGGAACAGTTTCTCTCTGTATACTCTGTCCAGACCCCTCATTATTTTGAACATCTCTTTCAAATATTCTCTCAATCTTCTCTGCTCTATGGAGAACAACCCCAGCTTCTCCAGTCTATCCACGTCACTGAAGTCCCTCATCCCTGGAACCATTCTCATAAATCTTTGCTGCACCTCTCCAAGGCCATCATATCCTTACTAAAGTGCAGTGCCTAGAATTGGACAATACTCCAGTTGAGGCCAAACCAGTGCTTTATACAGGTTCTTCATAATTTCCGTGCTTTTGTATTCTATACCTCTATTCATGAAGCCCAGGATCTCGTAAACTTTTTTAATTGCTTTCTCAGAGGCAGGAAGCAAAGAGTAATGGTCGACGGGTGTTTTTGTGACTGGAAGGCTGTTTCTAGTGGGATTCTGCAGGGCACAGTACGAGGTCCATTGCTTTTTGAGGTGTCTATGAATAATTTAGACTTCAATATAAGGGGCATAATTAAGAAGTTTGCAGATGATACAAAAATTGGCCATGTGGTTGATAGTGAAGAAGATAGCTGTAGACTGCAGGAAGATATCGATGGACTGGTCAGGTGGGCAGAAAAGTGGCAAATGGAATTCAATCCGGATTAGTGAGAGGGCTAACAAGGCAAGGGAATACCCAATGAATGGTAGTATACTGAGAAATGTACAGGAACAGAAGGACCTTGGAATGCTTGTCCACAGATCCCTGAAGGTAGCAGGCCAGGTAGATAAGGTGGTTAAAAAGGCATATGGGATGCTTTCCTTTATTAGCCAAGGCATAGAATATAAGAGCAGAGAGGTTATGCTGGAACTGGTTAGGCCACAGCTGGAGTACGGCGTGTAGTTCTGGTCACCACATTACGGGAAAGATGTAATTGCACTCGAGAGAGTACAGGGGAGATTTACGAGGAGGTTGCCAGGACTGGAGAATTGTAACTATGAGGAAAGATTGGATAGGCTGGGGTTGCTTTCTTTGGAACAGAGTAGGCTGAGGGTTGACCTTATTGAGGTGTAAATAATTATGAGGAACCGAGATAGAGTGGATAGGACGGAGCTATTACCCTTAGCAGAGGGGTCAACAACCAGGAGGCAGAGATTTAAAGTAATTAGTAGAAGGTTTAGAGGGGAGTTGAGGAGAAATGTTTTCTCCCAGAGGGCGGTGGGGATCTGGAATGTGGTTCCTGAAAGGGTGGTAGAAGCAGAAACCCTCATCACAATTAAGAAGTACTTGGATGGATGTGCACTTGAAGGACCCAAGTTTCCACATGATTTGCTCCTGATTTTTAGGAGCAACTGGTGCAGAACGGAGTATCTTAGAAATCGGAATTCTCGTCATTTAGTTTGCTCCAGTTCTAGTCAGTTAGAACAGTTTCACTTTGGAACAGAATTTTATTTTCAAAAGGGGGCGTGTCCGGCCACTTACGCCTGTTTTCAAAGTTTTGTCAGTGAAAACTTACTCCAAACTAACTTAGAATGGAGTAAGTGAAGATTTTTGTACGCTCGAAAAAACCTTTTCTGCACTTTAGAAAATCAGGCGTAGGTTACAAATCAGGCGTAGGGAATGGTGGGGGGGGGGGGAGGTTTAAAGGGAAGTTTACAAACATTAAACACTTCAGTTTTACAAATAAAGAGCCATAATCAATAATAAATGATAAATACATCAATAAATCAACCAATAAATCAATCAAAAAAAATTAATAAGAAATAATTTTTTAAAAAATCAATAAATAAAACATTTTCTACTTACCGACTGCAGCACCGGGAGCCCTCCAACAGCGTGCTGGGATATCCCCCCCCCCCCCCCCCAGTGTGTCTCTGTCAGTGTCTCTGTCTCTCTCTGTCTGTCTGTGTGTGTCTCTCATTCTCTGTCTGTCAGTGTCTGTGTTTCTGACAGCGAGGGGAGGAGGGAGGTAGAGGGAGAGAGGGGGGAGCAGAGGGAGGGAGGGGGGGAGAAGAGGATAAAGGGGAGATGGGGGGGGGGGAAAGGAGATTGGGGGGGGGGGGGGAAGGAGAAGGGGGAGGGAGGCTGAAAGGGCCGAGCCCGAGACTTCGGGCAGGGCCCGTCCCCAGCACCAGATTTACAGATAGGTGGCGTTGGGTCGGGTCGGGGGAGCGCGGGTCGGGGGGGTGGTGGGAGGGAGGTCGGTTCGGTTCGGGGAGAGGGAGGTCAGGTCGGGGGGTGGGAGGTCAGGTCGGATGCAGTCCGGGGGCAGCGGGAGTTGGGTCGGGCGCGGGGGGCGGGAGTCGGGTCGGTGTCGGGTCCGGGGGGGGGGGGCGGCGGGAGTCGGGTCGGGTCCGGTCCGAAGCGGGGGTCGGGTCGGGAGGAAGCAGGAGCTGGCCGTGGGAGGAGCCTTATTCATGCAGCCCCAGCGAGGTCATTGGGCCAGGGCTAGGGGCTGCGTGCTTCGGCCCCTCCCACACAGTTTTGGGCACCTGGAGCTACTGCACGCGTGCCCACTGTAGCGCGCATGTACAGAGGTCCCGGCACTATTTTCAGCGCAGGGACCTGGCTCCGCCCCCTACAGCTCCTGCTGCGCTGCGCCGAGGGCCAGAGGACCTGCAGGGAGGTGGAGAATCCGGAGGGTTTTTTTAGGCGCACTTTGTGGCGCGAAAAACGGGCGTCCAGGTCGGGACTGCGCCGTTGTAGGCGCGGCTCGAAACTTGGGCCCGAAGTGCCGTAACCTGCAAGGCTACTGATCAAGAGCTGGAAAGTGGGATTAGGCTGAATAGCTCTTTTTCAACCGGCACAGACACGATGGGCTGAATGGCCTCCTTCTGTGCCGCAAATTTCTATGATTCTAAGAAGATTTGATAGCGGTGTTTAAAATCGTGAAGGGTTTAGATAGAATAAATAAAGAGATACTCTTTCCATCAACTGAAGGGTTGCTGACCAGAAGAGACGGCTTTAAGGTGATTGGCAAAAGAACCAGAGGCGACATGAGGATAAACATTGTCGCAACGAATGGTTAGGATTTGGAATGCGCTAGCTGATAGAGTGGTGGATACAGATTCAATAGTAGCCGTCAAAGGAATTAAATAAATGCAGTGATATGGGGAAAGAACGTGGTATTGGGACCAACTTGATTGCTCTTCGAAAGAGCTGGCTCAGACTAAATGGGCCGAATGGCCACTTCTGTGCTGCACTATTCTATGATTTCTATTGTGCCTTGAGAGACATCCCAAAGTGCTCAATATATAATTAATTGCTCTATTTTGTAGGCAGAGTTGACAGCCAGTAAGCAAGATGTCTCAAACAGCGGTGAAATGAATGGCCATCCAATCTGTTTTTTAATCCTGGTTAATGTTCCCATCTTCCAACAGCCATATTTGTCTCAGCAGGTGGCACTAAGGAAGATAATGTCACATGACTGTCCGTGGTCACTGCACCCTTGGAATTGCGATGGTTAGCAACCACTTCATCCATTTGCTTAAAATTTCTTTCACCAGCATTTTCAGATGAACACATTTAGCATTTGTAAATAGCATTTTTAAAATTTGCAGTGTAATTCAAGGCCGTGAGCTGCTCAGTTACATTATTCCTGTGTAATCATTTCTGGGCATTTATTATATATTTTCTGTGTAAGCCTCTTTTGATTCGACTCCCAAATAGTCACTATTCAAAACACGAGCCACCTGATTCCTCGATTGGCTGCAGCCTACAGCTCAGCTCCCAAGTTATTTGTTGTTCTCTCTAATGGAAAACATGTTCCTCCAAAGCTGACAAAAGACGTTTTGTTGTATAAGAGTTAAAATAATTTTGGGATTGGAAACAGTGTGGTTCATGTTGACCACCATTGGGTGGTTTAATGTGACAGGGAATCAATCAGATTGAGCAGTTGGATCAGATCATTGACATTCTGAATATTAACATCAGAGGTGAGCATTTCAGCCCCATCAGTAGTCAGCACACTATATCCAGGGTTCCACTCATTGACGTCAGCATATCACTGTCACTTGTATTGATTACCCAAACCCATCAGACTCCGAGATCCAGAGTTTTTCAGAAATGTTACAGGGAGATGCTGGATGTGCTTTAGGTACCCATCTGGAGTAGGGATAAAAGAAGTTGCACCCGTACAGTGGAGCTCTGAGGAGTCGATGCATTTCCGTATATTCCTTGTTTTCATTTTTCTAGTAACTTTTTAATATAGGAAAACTTCTGCCATTTAATATTTCCTAATCCACCTGTTAGCACTGTGTGTGCGATCCCTGTGTGTATTTCCCTTCTCCCTCTTTCCCCTCTGGCAATGGGAGTACAGTTACTGGGCCAGTAATCCAGAGGCCTGGACCAATGATTCAGAGATGTGAGTTCAAATCCCACCACGGCAGCTGGGGAATTAAATTCAGTTCATTAAATAAATCTGGAATTAAAAAGCTAGTATCAGTAATGGTGACCATGAAACTACCGGATAAAACATAGAAAATAGGAGCAGTAGTTGGCCATTCGGCCCTTCAAGTCTTCACCGCCATTCAATATGATCATGGCTGATCCTCTCTCAACACCATATTCCCGCTTTTTCCCCATACCCCTTGATGCCTTTTGTTTCTAGAAATCTATCTATCTCCCTCTTAAATATATTCAGTGACTTGGCCTCCACAGCCTTCTGTGGTAGAGAATTTCACAGGTTCACCACCCTCTGAGTGAAAAAATTTCTCCATCTCGGTCCTAAATTTCCTACCCCGTATCCTGAGACTGTGACCCCTTGTTCTAGACTTCCCAGCCAGGGGAAATATCCTCCCTGCATCCAGTCTATCCAACCCTGTCAGAATTTTATACGTTTAATGAGATCTCCTCTCATTCTTCTAAACTCTAGTGAATACAGGCCTAGTCGACCCAGTCTCTCCTCATACGACAGTCCTGCCATACCAGGAGTCATTCTGGTGAACCTTCGCTGCACTCCCTCTATGGCAAGCAAGTATATCCTTACTTAGGTAAGGAGACCAAAACTGCACACAATACTCCAGGTGCGGTCTCACCAAGGCCCTGTATAACTGTAGTAAGACATCCTTGCTCCTGTACTCAAATCCTCTTGCAATGAAGGCCAACATACCATTGGATTGTTGTAAAAACCCATCTGCTTCACCAATGTCCTTTAAGGAAGGAAACTTGCTGTCCTTACCCAGTCTAGCTTATACAAGACTCCAGAACCACAGCAATGTGGTTGACTCTGAAATGGCCTAGCAAGCCACTCAGTTGTATCAAACCGCTACAACAAAGTCAGCACTGTGGGAGCACCTTCACCACACGGACTGCAACGATTCAAGAAGACGGCTCACTACCTTCTCGAGGGCAATTAGGGATGGACATCGAATGCTGGCTTTGCCAGTGGCGCCCACATCCCGTGAACGAATAAATATGTTCATCTGTAATACCTTTCAGTTCTGTGCAAGGGGTCCTACCTGAAACAGTAAGTAACTGGTGTTTGCCCAGCAGATGCTGCCTGATCTGAGTGGCTCTAATGTTCTCTGATTTTGTTTCAGATTTCCATCATCGACAATATTTTGCTTTTTAATTCAGCTTTCAAAGCATTCTCCTCAGAAAACAACTGATTTTTTAATAAAATTCGTGTCCAGGTTTACACATATAAAGGATATTTTTTTTAAAACACAGAAAACTCTGACAAAGTAACAAACTTTTTAACTTGAATCTATTAAGTTGGCAAGTGCTGATAATATGATTTGGGAAGTTACTGAGTGTGGCCATGTTAATGTTGTGTTAATGATTGCTGCTGGTCTTTTAACTTGGATTCTGGGAGCCCAGAGCCTGTGAGACAACTGCCATTGATGCAGTTATGAAGTCTGGTTGGAAACTCATAGAATCATAGAAATTTACAGCATAGAAGGAGGACATTTCGGCCCATCCGCGCTGACCAACAAAGAGCTATCCAGCCTAATCCCACTTTCCAGCTCTTGGTCTGTAGCCCTGCAGGTTACGGCACTTCAAGTGCACATCCAAGCTCTTTGTAAACATGGTGAGGGTTTCTGCCTCTACCACCCTTTCAGGCAATGAGTTCCAGACCCCCATCAAGAAATTTCCCCTCAAATCCCCTCTAAACCGTCTACTAATTACTTTAAATCTATGCCCCCTGATTGTTGACCCGCTAAGGGAAATAGGTCCGTCCTATCCACTCTATCCAGGGTCCTCATAATTTTATACATTCTTCATGTTCACTTCAATAAGGTCTCTCCTCAGCCTCCTCTGTTTCAACGAAAACAAACCCAGCCAATCCAATCATTCCTCATAGCTAAAATTCTCCAGTCCAGGCAACATCCTCGTAAATCTCTTCTGTACCGTCTCTAGTGCAATCACATCTTTCCTGTAATGCGGTGACCAGAACTGCACGCAGTACTCTAGTTGTGGCCGAACTAGTGTCTTATACAGTTCAAGCATAAACTCCCTGCTCTTGTATTCTGTGCCTCGGCTAATAAAGGAAAGTATTCTGTATGCCTTCTTAACCACCTTATCTACCTGTCCTGCTACCTTCAGTGATCTGTGTACATGCACTCCAAGGTCCCTTTGTTCCTCTACACTTCTCAGTGTCCGACCATTTAATGTGTATTCGCTTGCCTTGTTAGCCCTCCCCAAATGCATTACTACCTCACACTTAGCTGGATTGAATTCCATTTGCCACCGGCCTGCCCACCTGACCAGTTCATTGATATCTTCCTGCAGTCTACAGCTTTCTTCTCCATTATCAACCACACGGCCAATATCATCTGCAAACTTCTTAATCAAGTCTAGATCATTCATATATACCACAAAAAGCAAGGGACCTAGCACTGAGCCCTGCAGAACCCCACTGGAACCAGCCTTCCAGTCACAAAAACACCCATCAACCATTACCCTTTGCTTCCTGCCTCTGAGACAATTTTGGATCCAACTTGCCACTTTGCCCTGGATCCCATGGGCTGTTACTTTTGTGACCAGTCTGCCAAGTGGGACCCTATCAAAAGCATTGCTAAAATACATCAAACGCACTACCCTCATCGACCCTCCTTGTTACGTCCTCAAAAAATTCAATCAAGTTAGTCAGACACGACCTTCCCTTAACAAATCCATGCTGACCATCCTTGATTAATCTGTGTCTTTCTAAATGAAGATTTATCCTGTCCCTCAGAATTTTCTCCAATAATTTTCCCACCACTGAGGTTAGGCTGACTGGCCTGTAATTACTCGGTCTATCTTAAACAAAGGTACCATGTTAGAAGTCCTCCGGCACCACACCTGTAACCAGAGCCTCTACTATTTCCACTTTTGCTTCTCTTAACAGCCTGGGATACATTTCATCCGGGCCTGGGTATTTATCCACTTTCAAAGCTGCTAAACCCCTTAATACTTCCTCCTCTCTGATTATTTCATCTAATATTTCACACTCCTCCTCCCTGATTGCAATGTCTACATTGTCCCTCTCTTTTGTGAAAACAGACACAACGTATTAAGAACCATGCCCAAGTCTTCCGCCTCCACATACGGATTACCTTTATGGTATCTATTAGGCCCTACTCTTTCTTTAGTTATCCTCTTGCTTTGGGTTTTCCTTGATTTTACTTGCCAACATTTTTTCATGCTCTCTCTTTGCTTTCCTAACTTCCTTTTTAATTTCACCCCTGCACTTTCTATATTCCTCTAGTTTCTGCAGTATTGAGCCCTCGGTATCTGTCATAAGACTCCCTTATTTTCTTTATCCTTCCTGTATGTGTCTCTTGATATCCAGGGGGCTCCAGATTTGTTAGTCCACGAAGTCATGAAGGGGAAATCATGTTTAACTAATTTACTGGATTCATGAAGGGGAAATCATGTTTAACTAATTTACTGGAATTCTTTGAGGATATAACGAGCATGGTGGATAGAGGTGTACCGATGGATGTGGTGTATTTAGATTTTCAAAAGGCATTCGATAAGGTGCCACACAGAAGATAGAGGAGTCAGAGGAAATGTATTAGCATGGATAGAGAATTGGTTGGCGAACAGAAAGCAGAGAGTTGCGATAAATGGGTCCTTTTCGGGTTGGAAATCGGTGGTTAGTGGTGTGCCACAGGGATCGGTGTTGGGACCACAACTGTTTACAATATACATAGATGACCTGGAAGAGGGGACAGAGTGTAGTGTAACAAAATTTGCAGATGGCACAAAGATTAGTGGGAAAGCGGGTTGTGTAGAGGACACAGAGAGGCTGCAAAGAGATTTAGATAGGTTAAGCGAATGGGCTAAGGTTTCGCAGATGGAATACAATGTCGGAAAGTGTGAGGTCATCCACCTTGGGGAAAAAAAACAAAAAAAGGGAATACTATTTGAATGGGGAGAAATTACAACATGCTGTGGTGCAGAGGGATCTGGGGGTCCTTGTGCATGAATCCCAAAAAGTTAGTTTGCAGGTGCAGCAGGTAATCAGGAAGGCGAATGGAATGTTGGCCTTCATTGCGAGAGGGATGGAGTACAAAAGCAGGGAGGTCCTTCTGCAACTGTATAGGGTATGGGTGAGGCCGCACCTGGAGTACTGCGTGCAGTTTTGGTCACCTTACTTAAGGAAGGATATACTGGCTTTGGAGTGGGTACAGAGACGATTCACTAGGTTGATTCCGGAGATGAGGGGGTTACCTTATGATGATAGATTGAGTAGACTGGGTCTTTACTCGTTGGAGTTCAGAAGGATGAGGGGTGATCTTATAGAAACATTTAAAATAATGAAAGGGATAGACAAGATAGAGGCAGAGAGGTTGTTTCCACTGGTCGGGGAGACTAGAACTAGGGAGCACAGCCTCAAAATACGGGGGAGCCAATTTAAAACCCAGTTGAGAAGGAATTTTTTCTCCCAGAGGGTTGTGAATCTGTGGAATTCTCTGCCCAAGGAAGCAGTTGAGGCTAGCTCATTGAATGTATTCAAGTCACAGATAGATAGATTTTTAACTAATAAGGGAATTAAGGGTTATGGGGAACGGGCGGGTAAGTGGAGCTGAGTCCACGGCCAGATCAGCCATGATCTTGTTGAATGGCGGAGCAGACTCGAGGGGCTAGATGGCCTACTCCTGTTCCTAATTCTTATGTTCTTATGTTCCTGCTTTCTCACTGGCTGTGCAATTAGGTGATATAGTTTGTCATCCTGTTGCATGCTGTCTGCCTTCTCACTCTTATTAAGTTACTTTGTTCTGGTGATTCATCATTTTTATTTTAATGAAAACGCTTGTTTATCTTGCTGTTACATCCATGCTCTCACCATCCTTGATGGAACTGGTGATATTTGCATTCAAGTTAAATCGGTCAACAATTATTTTTCCTCCACTAATCTAATGGCAAATGACTCCAATGCATACATGGTTATGTCTGCAAACTGATCAATCCTTGACGAGCTTTCCAAATCCAAACAGGAAAGGGCCATCAATGGTGTGTAAAGGCCCCTCAAGGAGAGGAACATGTGAGGGACCGAAACTCTGCTCTGACACGCTGAGAGTTAAAAGGAGTCTGCTTAAATTATGTGGGAATTCTGCTTAAATGTGTTCTGCAAAAACTGGGATGTCTGTGTTGGAATTTAACTGGCCACCTTGACGGTATGAGGCAAGGGGAAGAGTGACTTGGTGACTGCCAATATTTAATGGACAAGGCCTGTTTTAAGGAGTGCAGCTGTTGATCTCAGGCAGCTGATCTCTTCAAAAAATAGTACAACGTTTGTTTTTTTCCATATGAGGGGGCAGTTTAAACATTCTGTGTGTCTGTGTGTGAGCATGTGATATACAGCCACGTTCCTATTCCTGTTTCTTGTTAGCAGCTGCTTTCTCACTGGCTGTGCAATTAGGTGATATAGTTTGTCATCCTGTTGCATGCTGTGTACCATCTCACTCTTATTAAGTTACTTTGTCCTGGTGATTCATCATTTTTATTTTAATGAAAAGGAGATAATGTGACCTGGTAACCTTGCATAAAATATTTCATAACTACATTCGCAATAGCAGCGATAATTGGTGCCACGAATTGGTAACGGAATTGAAATGATAGATGAACGAGCATTTTACTAGAATCAGAAAAAGGGGAGGGGAGGGAAATGAGTAGAGTGGAAATATCGGTGGAATGATTGTTGGATGATGAACAGATTATCCCAGTCAGGCAATTAAAAGCAGCATTGCAGAGATTAAAGGCATTAAACAAACGGAGCATTTGTTTATAATGAATAGCTATGGCAGTGAGAGGCACATCAATGGAAAAGATGAGAATTCCCACATACTTTAAGCAGACTCCTTTTAACTCTCAGCGTGTCAGAGCAGAGTTTCGGTCCCTCGCATGTTCCTCTCCTTGAGGTCATTGGTGCCTTTACACACCATTGATGGCCCTTTTCTGCTTGGATTTGGAAAGCTCGTCAAGGATTGATCAGTTTACAGACATAACCATGTATGCATTGGAGTCATTTGCCATTAGATTAGTGGAGGAAAAATAATTGTTGACCGATTTAACTTAAATGCAATTGAGAAATTGAAAACACAGCCTGCAGGTTAGGTCAGGTATGAAATTGGAAAATACTTGCAGAATACAACACATCTGCCAGCTCTGAAAGAGAAGGGAAACTGAGTGTCCAGGGCATGGCCTCTCCCCCTCCTAAAGTCACTGTCCAAACAAGGTTGCAGAGTGTCCAAGAGAAAGAAAATAGACCGTTCCAGGGATTCGCGTTGAGCTTCATCGGAACATTGTAAGAAGCCAAAGGTTGGAATTGGAGGGGGCATGGAAGTGGAGCATCACAGGGAACAAGATCACAACTGCAGGCAAAATGGAGGTGTTTGGCAAGGTGATCACCTAATTTGGGTTGGATCTTCCCAATGTAGAGCAAAGTGCACCCTAACCAGCAGTGGAGAAAGTACACGTAACTTGCTCTCTCACATGGAAAAGTGTCTGTAGCCCCGGGGAGTAATGACATTAATGTAACTCCATTATTTAAGAAAGGAGAGAGAGAAACCAGGGAATGATAGACCTGTGGGGAAGTTTTTGGAATCTATAATTAAGGACAGTGTGAAATTCAAGAAATTTGAGCTGATTAGAGAGAGCCAACATGAATTTATAAAGGGTACGTCATGTCAAATGAACCAAATTGAACTTTTTGAGGAAGTAACTAAAGTAGTAGGCAGGGGAACGTCTATGCATGTAGCTTATATGGACTTCCAGAGGCATTTGTTCAGGTTCCACATAAGAGTCTGTTTGCTACAATTAAAGCTCATAGAATTGAAGTCAAATTATTGACCTGATTAGGAGATGGCAGAGAAGGTAGAAGGCGGAGAGAAGGGATAATGGGTATGTTCTTGAAATGGAAGGAAGTGACTTGTGGTATCCCACAAGGGGCTGTGCTGGGCCTCAACTACTTACTATATTTATTATTTGGATAACACAATAGAGAGATCCATATGTCCAAGTTTGCTGCTGATGCAAAGATTTCTGGTATAGTAAGTCGTGTAGACGGAGCATAAAATTACAAGGAGACATCGATGGATTCAGTGAGTGGGTGAAGCTGTGGCAGATGGATTTCAGCGCAGGTAAATGTGAGGCACTGTTCCCGCTCGGCAGTGTGCCCACACATTAATCCTTGAGCTTTGCAACGAGGTGACTGGATCTGTCGGGGTGGTAGGGAGAAGAGCGAGGAGTGACGAGGGAGAGATTGGGGTCGGGGGGGGGGAAGAGGGAGAGACTTGGGGGGGGGGGGGGGGAGAGGGAGAGATTTGGGGGGGGAGAGGGAGAGACTGGGGGGGGGGAGAGGGAGAGACTGGGGGGGGGGGGAGAGGGAGAGACTGGGGGGGGAGAGGGAGAGACTGGGGGGGGAGAGAGAGGGAGAGATTTGGGGGGGGAAGAGAGGGAGAGATTGGGGAAATGGGGGGGGAGAGATTGGGGAAATGGGGGGGGAGAGATTGGGGAAGTGGGGGGGGGGGAGATTGGGGAAGTGGGGGGGGGAGATTGGGGAAGTGGGGGGGGGAGATTGGGGAAGTGGGGGTGGGAGATTGGGGAAGTGGGGGGGGGGAGATTGGGGAAGTGGGGGGGGGAGAGATTGGGGAAGTGGGGGGGGGGAGAGATTGGGGAAGTGGGGGGGAGAAATTGGGGAAGTGGGGGGGGGAGAGATTGGGGAAGTGGGGGGGAAGAGATTGGGGAAGTGGGGGAGGGTGAGATTGGGGAAGGGGGGCAGTTTTGGAGGGGAGTTTGGGGAGGGGAGATTGGGGATGGGGGAGAGATTGGGGGGAGAGAGGGAGAGATTGGGGGGAGCGGGGAAAGAGGGAGAGATGGGGGGAGAGATTGGGGGGGGAGGGAGGGAGAGATTGGGGGGGAAGAGAGAGGGAGAGATTGGGGGGGGAGATAGGGAGAGATTTTGGGGGGGAGAGAGAGGAAGAGATTTTGGGGGGGAGAGAGAGGGAGAAATTTGGGGGGGAGAGAGAGGGTGAGATTTGGGGGGGAGAGAGAGGGAGAGCTTGGGGAGAGAGGGAGAGATTGGGGAGGGGAGGGAGAGATTGGCGGGGGGGGGAAGAGAGGGGGGAGAGACTGGGGGTGCAGTGAGGAGATAGAGGGAGAGACTGGCGGTGCAGTGAGGAGATAGAGGGAGAGACTAGGGCGGGGCGATGAGGAGATAGTGGGAGAGACTAGGGGGGGCGGTGAGGAGATAGTGGGAGAGACTGGGGTGGGGGGGAAGAGAGAGGGAGAGACGGGGGGGGAAGAGAGAGGGGGAGAGACGGGGGGGGGGGGGAAGAGAGAGGGGGAGAGACTGGGGGGGTGGAAAGAGAGAGAGGGGGGGGAAGAGAGAGGGAGAGACTGGGGAGGGGGGGGGAAGAGAGAGGGAGAGACTGGGGAGTGGGGGGGGAGAGAGAGGGAGAGACTGGGGAGGGGGGGGAAGAGAGAGGGAGAGACTGGGGAGGGGGGGGAAGAGAGAGGGAGAGACTGGGGAGGGGGGGGAAGAGAGAGGGAGAGACTGGGGAGGGGGGGAAGAGAGAGGGAGAGACTGGGGAGGGGGGGGAAGAGAGAGGGAGAGACTGGGAGGGGGGAAGAGAGAGGGAGAGACTGGGGGAGGGCAGGGGGGGAGGGGAAGGGAGAGACCTGGGGGGGGAAGGGAGAGACTGGGGGGGGCAGGGGGGGAGGGGAAGGGAGAGACTGGGGAAAGGCAGGGGGAGAGACTGAGGGGAGCAGGGAGAAGAGAGAGAGAGAGATAGGGGGGACAGGGGAAGAGAGAGAGAGAGAGACAGGGGGTCAGGGGAAGAGAGAGAGGCAAGGGGAGAGAGGGAGAGACTGGGGGGGCAGTGGAAGAGAGAGGGAGAGACTGGGGGGGGGCAGTGGAAGAGAGAGGGAGAGACTGGGGGTGCAGGGGAAGAGAGAGAGAGAGACTGGGGAGGGCAGGGGGAGAGAGAGGGAGAGACTGTGGGGGGCAGTGCAAGAGAGAGGGAGAGAGAGACGGGGGGGGCAGGGGAAGAGAGGGAGAGACTTGGGGGGGCAGGGGAAGAGAGAGGGAGAGACTTGGGGGGGCATGGGGAGAGAGAGGGAGAGACTGGGGGGGCAGGGGAAGAGAGAGGGAGAGACTGGGGGGGTAGGGGAAGAGAGAGGGAGAGACTTGGGGGGGCATGGGGAGAGAGAGAGAGACTGGAGGGGCAGGGGAATAGAGAGAGAGAGAGACGGGGGGCAGGGGGAGAGAGAGAGGGAGAGACTCGGGGTGGTGGGGGAGGAGGGGCAGGGGGAGAGAGAGGGAGAGACTGGGGGGGCAGGAGGAGAGACTGGGGGAGGAGAGAGAGGGAGAGACTGGGGGGCAGGGGAAGAGGGAGGGAGAGACTGGGGAGGCAGTGGAAGAGGGAGGGAGAGACTTGCGGGGGCAGGGGGAGAGAGAGGGAGAGAGAGACTGGGGGGGCAGGTGGAGAGAGAGGGAAAGACTGGGGGGGCAGGGGCAGAGAGAGGGAGAGACTGGGGGGGCGCAGGGGGAGAGAGAGGGAGAGACTGGGGGGGGGGAGGAGAGAGAGAGGGCGAGACTGGGGGGGGCAGGGGGAGAAAGAGGGAGAGACTGGGGGGGGTCGCAGGGGGAGAGACTGGGGGGCAGGGGAAGGGAGAGAGAGACGGGGGGTGCAGGGGGAGAGAGAGAGAGGGAGAGACGCGGGGGGGGAAGAGGGAGAGACGGGGGGGAAGAGGGAGAGACTGAGGGGGCAGGGGAAGAGAGAGGGAGAGACTGGGGGGGTAGGGGAAGAGAGAGGGAGAGACTGTGGGGGCAGGGGAAGAGAGAGGGAGAGACTGGGGGGGCAGGGGAAGAGAGAGGGAGAGACTGGGGGGGTAGGGGAAGAGAGAGGGAGAGACTGTGGGGGCAGTGGAAGAGAGAGGGAGAGAGAGACTGGGGGGGGCAGGGGAAGAGAGAGGGAGAGACTGGGGGGGCAGGGGGAGAGAGAGGGAGAGAGAGACTGTGGGGCAGTGGAAGAGAGAGAGAGAGAGAGACGGGGGGGGCAGGGGAAGAGAGAGAGAGACTGTGGGGGGCAGTGGAAGAGAGAGAGAGAGAGACAGGGGGGGGCAGGGGAAGCGAGAGGGAGAGAGAGACTGTGGGGGGCAGTGGAAGAGAGAGAGAGAGAGACAGGGGGGGGCAGGGGAAGAGAGAGGGAGAGAGAGACTGTGGGGGGCAGTGGAAGAGAGAGCGAGAGAGAGACGGGGGGGGCAGGGGAAGAGAGAGGGAGAGAGACAGGGGGGGGCAGGGGAAGAGAGAGGGAGAGAGAGACTGGGGGGGGCAGGGGAAGAGAGAGGGAGAGAGACGGGGGGGGCAGGGGAAGAGAGAGCGAGAGAGAGAGACTGTGGGGGGGCAGGGGAAGAGAGAGAGAGAGAGACAGGGGGGGGGCAGGGGAAGAGAGAGGGAGAGAGA